>NC_048598.1:62021046-62168546 GCF_003668045.3 Cricetulus griseus
GTGTGTGTGTGTGTCCCTGTGAGCATGGATGCGAATAGTGCTTATATGAATGTTGGCCTAGAATTTCCCCACTAGCTGGCCTGTAAGCTTCCATGGAGCCTCTTGTCTCTGCCTCCCATCTCCCATTGCTGGGTCTGTAGCATTGCTGTGACACATGGCTTTTTTCATGGGTACCACAGATCTGAACTCAGGACATCACACACTTAAGGCAAGTGTTTTGCCAACTTAGCCACCTCCCCAGGCCCAGAAGTTGAAATCTTTGAATGTATCATTTTACATTAAATCTGTCCACCAATTGACATTCATAGATTATTCTATCAGTATTTATAGCTTCTCGGATTCCAAACTGTGTAGCCAGGTTCTCACTCATATATTTGTTGTACAAATGATAAACTGGCCCATTCATTTGATGAGTGATATGGGAACAAATGTGTAAACTGGACCATAACTTTAAAAGGAGTGGTATCAAAGTTGCAGGTATTGTGGCCCTCAGTATCATGCAGCACTCACCACACTGAAGTCTATCGTGGTCCTTGAACTCCAATATACTTGGCACCATTACTAAGCACTACCCACTGCATCTCAGAGACAGGCAGGCAAGGTAAGCTGTGTTTGAGAAATGGCCTGAAGGAGGGATCAGTACAGAAGGGAGAGAAAGAGAAAGCCAGGGTAAGATAGCTGACCCACCCTGGATGTGGGAAATCCACCTAGACAGTTCAGCCTCAGCTTGTCCTTTGTCCTGGGCACATCAGCCTCAGGCTTGGACAGGGGGAAGGAGAAATCTCTGAACCCTGTCATCGTGGTAGTCATTTCTCTTGGTATTTCATGGCTGTTTAATTGAGGCCGACTGCAAAGGGCTGTGCGTCTTTCTGCTCTGTAAGAAGATCCTCTCCCAAGGGTCTGTTAAGAATCCCCTCCCACACAAGAAGCATATTCCCCATGAATATAAGGTGATTTTGGATATTAAAGTATTAAGTAACTAGAAAAAAGGAACACATGTGTCTCTGTATCTATGTGTATAAACATGTGTCTGTGTATATTTGTATATGCCTGTGTCTCTGCAGGTTTTTGGGTATATGTCTGTCTATTTGTCTCTCTCTCTCTGTGTGTGTGTCTGTGTGAATTTATCTCTGTGTGTGTCTCTCTCCCTATGTCTGTCTCTCTGGGTGTCTGTCTCTAAGGATGTGTACACAAGTGTATGTTTGTGTGCATGTTTCTATGTGTTCATGTCTATCTGTCTGTGTGTGTGGGGGGGTACATGCACATTTCTAAAATACACAAAAAGGAAAAGAGAAAAGCCCTCCTTCTGCATAGTCCCCAGCAGCTCCTGACCTGCCTCTCCTCTCCTCTGCACTCTCTAACTTGTGGACATGAAAGGGCAAAGCCAGAGGCTGGCTGAGAGGCCCAGAATTCTGCTGGTCATTTGGATAAATGCAGGCAGGGAGGCTGGCCCCTGGTTCCCCAGGATGAATCGGAGTGTCCCTGTCTTCTTCTGAGGGTATCTTTGAGGAATTCTCTCCTATTTCTAGCAACCACTGGGAGCTATTGTGAGTGGGTGGGGGCAGGGGCAGTTAGGCCCCTGAGCTTCAGTGAGCTTCAGGAACTGTGGGGGACAGACTGTCAATGCTATTCAGGCCAGGCTTTACTGAAGGCGCTAACCACACAATAGGCGGGTCTCTCCCAGGGCAAGGTCAGCAGCTGCCCCCATCCACTTCCTTAGTGAGATTCAGCTGATTTGTAATGACCTGTCCGTATCTGGTGAAAATCAAACTCAGTGTCTTTTCCTCTAGACAATCACAGGCCACATATCAGTTGCTTTCTCATTTTCCACCCCATCAGAGCCCTGGTAATCTCCCTTGGGTTCTGGTTCCAGGTGATTCTGTTCTCAGGTTAAAACACATGCAACTCACATCTCTTAGCTTATGCATTTATAACAAACCCTTGAAGTGGCACTGTCGAACTCTGGCTGGAATGCTGGCTACTGCCATGCATGGCATCTGTGTAGAATCCTAGTTAAGGGACAAGGATGGCCCCCCCAACCCCAGCGCCTTCTCTTTTCCCACCTCCTCTCTCCCAGCCCTTTTTATTTGGGGCGAGCAAAGTAGTTAAAAATGTCAAACTCACAGTATGCACTGTCAACAACACAATGAGAGGGCTGAAATAAAATCCTTCAAGTTCACAGTGATACTTTATACTTACATAGGGCCTTTCATCCAGAGCCTTGCAGAGTCGGAGCAAGCATTAACCCTTTCTACACCAGCCTGGGCTGTACCAGGGAAGAAGACTATTGACTAAAGGGATAACTCTTTTTCTTGGGAGAAGCATCAGATGCTGGGCAGATTCTCAAAGGCTGTGTTTTACCTGTCTCCAGCCAATGTCCTAAGTGCCCTGTTTATATCACTGAGTTAATAAGTAGATGCTATGTGTATTGAGGACATCAGCAAGCAGCCTCCATTCTTCTGAGAGGGAAAGAGAAGGTGCCTGTAAACCTGATACATCACTATGTGAGCATTTCGAACTTAGTTGGCCTCCTTACTTTTACTTTAGGGTTTGTGCTTGTTTCAGTTTGATTTAGGAATGTGGGCCACCATAAAAAACCTGCAGTCCCTGGAGCCTGTGGTTGTCTTTATCCAACTGTGTTTGAGGCCATTGCTGTGGCACCCATCTCAGCTTTCCCAAGTTGCATTTTGTGCACCTGCTTTGTGCCAGGGATGGTCTGTGGTATGAGTAGCAGGAGATGAACTGATGACAGCACACTTTCCTAGGGAACCTGCATAGCTTTGGATGGATGGTTCTATTTTATTCGTGTCTGATTATGGACTAGAAAGTCATGCATTTTCTTCTCTGTTTGTAACCCGTGCTTCTCCAGATGTGACCAGGGAACCACATGAGCATGAGGTGAAGCTGGGTGCTCCTCTGAAGGTTCTCAAAGCCCCAGTGTCTCATTTTCTCCTAAGCATGCCACTTCCCTTGGTTTTTCTAGGCCACAACTTACAGCCTCCTTTGCTTCCTACTTCTGATCACCTTAACTTACAAGCCAGACTGGATGTCTCTTAAGCCTGTAGCACTGTTAGATTCTGGATAAATGTATACTGAAGCAGGGGAATACTAGTTACTAAGAGAAAGCAGATGGGAAACAGGTTTAAGTGCATATTCTGCAATTTGTCTTCCTCCCTCCATTGCATTCTGCCCATCCCGAAGGGCATGTAGTACTCACTCCATCAGGTGCTCTGGGAGTGGCCCGTGAATCCGACTGGCACGCTGTTTGCATCTCTTTTTGAAGGAGGTAAGCAGCAAGGCTGGGTTGCCCGTAGGAACACAAGTTGCATTCCTTTGGAATGAAATCTGAAGCTTTGCTGAATGCCCACTGCCACATGTGTGCATACAAGAACCCCCAGCAGCATAGAGAATAGAGAAACCCGGGGTTCCACGTCACCACTTGAGGCCACTGAAAAAGTGCTGAGTTCCTCCTTAATAACGACCCACTGAGCTATCTTCTCAGGCCAGCTGTCTAAGGACTCACTGATGTTTGACTTTTCTGACCCTCTCTCTGGAGGCTCCATCATGCTAGAGGAGCCATGGCCAGGAGAAGGTCAGACCTTATTCCGCACGCTTTCTCACGTTGGCCTGTCTGGGTCACCAGCAACCAGTCAGCCAAACCAATTGTCCTTCCAATCATTGTGTAAGGTGGCTGGAGTCCAAGGGGCTGGCAAATTAGTTCTTGAGTGTAATGGGAAGGAGTGGGTCTTCAAATAAAGAATACTCAGAACCTAGTTCTTCCTTATTTTTTTTTAATCGTATCATATCCTTATGTATTGCTCCTTATGTCCTCCTACCACACCAACATTCACTTAACTAGCAGCTGATTTTTTTTTAAATTTTTTTGCCGTGTGTGTGTGTGTGTGTGTGTGTGTGTGAGAGAGAGAGAGAGAGAGAGAGAGAGAGAGAGAGAGGGAGAGAGAGGGAGGGAGAGGGAGGGAGAGAGAGAGAGAGCACTGACATGAATGTGCCATGAAGTGCACATGGAGGTCAGAAGATAACCTTAGGTGTCAATCATTGTTTGAGGCAGGGTCTCTCATTATTCACCACGGCCTATGCCAAGCCAACTGGCCCACTATATTTTGGTAATTATGTCCTATCTTGCCATGTTTATCTGGGATTACAGATGTGGCTTTGTGAGTCCTAGGGATCCAAGCTCAGGTCTTTACTCTTCCATGTCAAGAGCTTTGATCGGCAAAGTCTCTCCCCAGTCACTGCTCATCTGGATACCAGGCATGTGGTAATGAAACAGCTAGGTTATCTTGGGATACCGTCTAGAAATTGTACCATAATTAAAACCTTTTTACTCATTTTTATTTATTTACATATTTATTTATTTATTTATTTATTTTGTGTGTGTGCATGTATCTGCACAAACACACACACATACTAGCACACATGTATGGAAATCAGGGACAAGTTGGCAGAGTCAGTTCTCTTTATCTACAATGTGAGTCCTGGGGAACGGAACTTGGGTTGTCAGGCCTGGTGACAAACATTTTTACCTGCTGATCTGTCTCACCAGCCCTCTCTATTTTATTATATTATCATCTGAGAAGTAAAATAATAAAAACTTAAAAGGCATAAAAGTCACTCACAATAACACAAATGGAAGTGGTCCCTGGGTGGAGGAGGTCATACTGTACAAATAGGAGTAAAAATTCCTCCATCTTCACTTCCCATGAATGAGTGGCCATTGTTAACAATGTACATTGTTCCATGAGTCTGGTACCAAGATCTCTGCTGCTCTCTCCCATGCTCATTCTGCAGCCAGTCACTGGCCACTGGCCCTGTGGCACAGTTTCCTTGTTTGCCTCTTCTCCCCATTCATGCATGCACAACTTATTTCTACCTTATCGGGCCAGAGGACATGCTTGTGTGTTCACATGTTACTGCATTTTGTGAGTATATGGATAAATAGAATGCAAGTTCACTATGGATAAGTAGAATTGCTGGGTTTATGAGTTCCTATTCTTAGGTTCTTTCTAAACTGTTTCAAAATTTTAATCAATTAACTTGATGATGAGGTCTAATATAACCCAGGGAGACCTCAACTCACTGGGCAGCCAAAGATGAACTGGAACTTCTGATTCCTTTGCCTCAACTTCCAGAGTCCTGGGATCACAGTGGGCTCAGTTTGTGTGATGCTGGGGAGTAAAGCCAGGACCTCATGCATGTTAGGTAGGAAAACACTCTAGCAACTGCTCCAGCTCTCTGTAGGTAATTCTATCTGTTAACATTATATTAAAGGTCTTCTAGAGACAGATGAGACATGTTATCTTTGATTCCTATGTGAAAGTGGCTTATTTGAGGGTCCAGAGACCCTACCAAATCAACAGTCAATTGCTATTCTTGTAGGAAATAAGTTTCTGAAGTGGAATGAGTGTTGACTGGAGTCAGGGAGCTAGATGTGAGGTCATTGTTTTCCAAGGCAGGGAGAATGCTTAATCTAAACATAGACCCCTATCCCCGGGGATCTGCTACCCTCCTTCCTGTTTCCACCCTCAGTGACCTCCCCTCTGCACTATGGTCAGGATTCCCTATAGCTGTGACTGGACATAAACAAGTAAACAGAACTTACAAGACAGCCACTGCTCTTAATGACATTTCAAAGTGGGTTGGGGAGACAAGCACACAGATGGCAAAAAAACAAACTAAAAATACAAGTATATAAAAAGCATCCAATACATATAAATAGTGAGCCTCATTGCAACAGGCCGAGGGAGGAAGGCTGGGCATTCAGGCATTACAATAGAGACTCAGGTTGGATATGGGGACCATCTCTAGGTGGAGGCTGGAGTTGGTGGTGAGCAACTTGGAAAGCCACAAGAACCAGCTGGCAGAAGAAAGACCAAGACGAGAAGGGAAAATAGAGCAAGGAAGCCTCAGTTTTATTTTGATGGTTGAAAGGAAGTGGAATTTACAGATTTATAGTGATATGCAGCAGTATAATTTACTTTATAAAACTGTGTGTGTGTGTGTGTGTGTGTGTGTGTGTGTGTGTGTGTGTGTATAGGAGCACACATGCCACCGTCAGAGGAGTGACTGTGGAGTCTCTTCTCAGGTCACCAGGCTAGAGCAACAAGTACATTTCCTTCCCTGCTGAGCCACCTTGCTGGCCACTTTACTTTTTATTTTACTTTACTTTTAAATTTCATGTTTTAAATTTTACCTTTAAATTCCATTTAAATGTTTAATTGTCATAGTTTTAATTGTATTATATTTAACTTTAAATTTTTTATTTGATTTAAGATAGTGGAAGTATACCACACAATGTTGAGAATCACACGAACCCTCACATCACTCTGCCCAGGAAACAAACAAACAAAGCACATTTTTGAAAATGCACACAGAATTTCACCCTAAAATTTCCGGGAGCCCTCCCTTTTATTCAAAGTTGAGACACTTTAGTCTCAGAGTTTATCACAGAAAGTTGCAAATCAAGACAGTCCTGGAAGAAACGCTAGCCAGGTAGGGAGCTCACAGTAATACTTGTAAGGAAACTCAAGACGTGGCTAATCCCCGCGTACTTGTGAATCATCCAGCCAGGCAGAGGAGTTGGAGCAGGTGGCTGTCTTTGGCTTCAAAACTATCCCCAAGCGTCTGAGTCTGCAACGTATTCAGCGTGCTCTAGAGAGAGGACCCTCTCACTTTTTCAGACCAGAGAGAAACCAAGCTCGGGCCAACTTGACTCTGCTGGGTCACTTCACGCACGCATGTATCACCGGAATCCATTCCCAGACACCGAATTCACAGCAGAAGAGATCCTCTTGCCTCCCCACCCCCTCCTTTCTTTTTGACAGTCAGTTAATAAAGACTCAACAGTAAGCAGCTCCCAGTGATGTCATCTGGGACTTTGTCCATAGCGCCTGTATTTACAAGCTCGGAGCAACCACAGAGCCGCAGCCCGGGGATCCCAGGTCTCTGCAAACTCGCCCTGGATCCCAGGCTGGACTGCTGACTCTGCGCAGTAGATCTTCAAGAAAACCCAGAGTTCTTCCAAGTGTGTTTTCGAATGCTTCGCAAGTAAACAGGATCGCAACCGGAGGACAGCGCTGGAGAGAGGCTGTGGGAGATTTGCAGTTCCTGGCTCCAGGACCTTGTGATTTCCATTCAGCACAGGGAAGCGCTCACTCCAAGTAAGACTCTTGGGATTTAACAAAACAAAACAAAACAAAACAAACAAACAAACAAAAGTCTTGTAACAGTTTCCCTCTGATGTTTCCAGCTTGCTTTCCGTTTAAAATGAGATGCTCTTTCTGTCTTATTGCAGGCTCTCTGGCAGCCACAAGTATGCATTTGTTCTGAGTAATTATAGTCCTCTCAACTTGGGGTTTGGTGGGGAAGGAAGCTAGCTAGCTGCTAACAGGACTCGGAATTCAGAAGATGGGACCCCTGTTCCTAAATTCCTCCACTTTTGTAGGGGGTATGGGGAGGGTGGTTTGTTGTTTTTGTGTTTTAAGATAAATGCCAGCTAACCAAACAAAACAGTTAGGTTGACCTGGGAAGGTGGGTAGGAAAATTATAAGACTTTAAAAACTGAATGTGTGAGTGTGTCTGGAGAGAGACACCTGCTTCCTCTTGGCTTCTTTTCATGGGTTACAGATTTTTATATGAGCATGTTCATTTTCAGTTCATCCTATGTGCTATAACCTCCCCTTAATCCCAGTCTCCCTCCCGCCCTGCATATTTTTATCTCCCCCCTCTTTCTTCTCCTGTCTTCTTTTTTCTCCTATTGCTCTTCTCTTGTTTCTCCTCATCTCTCGTCCCCACACCCCCAATCTCATTCATTTTCAGTCATCTCAGTACTGGGAACTACTCTGTAACTCAAGTCTTTCTGTTCTGAGCCCCCTCCTCCCACCCCTGTAGTGTTCTATGGAGAAACAGTAGGTGCTCTTGCGGACTTTCTGAGTGAGTGAGCAAGCCCAGTTCTTATCCCACTGACAAAGTCCAACTTTAACATCACTGTTGGTAGGCAGGATTCTCACCTTCTCTTTCACTTTCCTTGGGACTTTTAAACCCCATCCTCTGGGGTTTCAGCAGGAAGAATGCATGTAGGGCGGCCCCAGATCAGGCAGGGTCTCCCTCTTATTTAGCCTGCAAGGGGTACACAGCTCAGTAAGTTATTTCTTGGAAGTTCTGCTTAAGCGTCTGGTGAACTTGCCTTGCAGGGGTTTTCTTCCCTGTGCTTGCAGCTCAGACTGTTACTGGTTGCAAGTCGCAGCTGACTGCTACCCTCCACCCCTGACAGCTCAGGACTGATTGGCAAGAAGTGACTGTTGGCTTGTTAGCTCCTGCACGAGTGCCCCATGACTCATTCTTGGAGACTGGCTCACTTCTGAATTCAGATGCTCTGTCAGCACCTCAGGAGCCTGTGAGGTGACAGCCATCATGCCCTTATCCTGGACAGCCAGGGAGAAGGGTCTTAACAGTCTTTGGCTATTTTCCATGGAATTCTACAACTGTTCACCTTCTGCCTTCTTGATGGCTCCCAAGTTCGCCATCAGCACATGCTCAGCTTGGAGTATGTCCTATGTTCCACAGTTCCACACCTTTTGTAGAGTTGTGTTCAAGTTAAAGAATCAGCTGCTAAGATTGTCCAATATGATAAGACTGTCCAATACCTTATGTGTGTGTCTGTGTGTCATCCCCCCACCCCCAACCCCTGCTTATGAGGCAAGGTTATACATTTCTCCTGCTAGTTTTGATCTCCACATGTAGCCAACCAAGGATGGCCTTGAACTTCTGATCCTCCTGCCTTCACTACCCCCCCCCCATTACAGACATGCACCACCAAGCTAGGTTTATGTCGTGCAGGGGATTGAACCCAGGTCTTTCTGCATGGTAGACAAGCACTCCACCAACCAAGAATTGTGTAGCCCTATCCTTTTCCAGAAGAAAAACCATGACATAAGAAATCATTTGTCCAAAGGCCAAAGACCCCCAAACAGAGCCCTGCCAGAGAACCCACTAGGCACTGAGTCCCACACTCAATCCTGCATGCACACATGCATGCCACTTTGAAAGTTCTTGACAATTAGAACAGAAACTAGATCTACACTACAGGTGGTACCTGCGCCTTCTTGGAGGGTGCACAGATAAAGGTGGGCTGGCAAAGGCAGAACATACTTGTTTTGATTTTGGCTCTGGTTTCCTTCCTTCCTTCCTTCCTTCCTTCCTTCCTTCCTTCCTTCCTTCCTTCTTTCCCTCCCTCCTTCCCTGCCTCCCTCCCTCCCTCCCCTCCCTCCTCCTCCCTCCTCCCTCCCTCCCTCCCTCCCTCCCTTCCTTCCCCTTGTTTTTAGAGATAGTTTCTCTATATAGCCTTCGCTGTAGACCAGGCTGGCCTCAAACTCACAAAGATCCACCTGCCTCTGCCTCCCGAGTGCTGAGATTAAAGAAAGGCGTGCACCACCACCAGCAGGCTGGTTACTTTTCTTAATGTCTCTGTTCCTTATCATTTAGCTAGCAAACTGAAGGAAGCCCTGTGATTATTTTAGTGAAGGGGCCGAAGGCAACAGGGCAGCTGTGGCAGCTGAAACTGTCCAGACTTTTTGCACAGGGTACATTGGAATATCCACATTGATTCCCAGATCTTAAACTATTCTCGCTCTATTTCCAAGTCTTAAGCTTCCTTATGCGCCGCTTGCAGTTCTTTCTTCTCTTTGATAGTGGGGCTTTCCCACCTTTTCCTAGATTCCTCTTAACACATCTGTCCTTTCCCTGCATCCTGGATCTCA
This sequence comes from Cricetulus griseus, assembly GCF_003668045.3. Taxonomy (NCBI): domain Eukaryota; kingdom Metazoa; phylum Chordata; class Mammalia; order Rodentia; family Cricetidae; genus Cricetulus; species Cricetulus griseus. Next base: position 62,030,823 of record NC_048598.1, read on the forward strand.
GGCCCCAGGATTCCACTAAGACTACTCAAACCCAGCTTTCTTTGCTGTCTGGAACTTGCTATCCTGGTTGTGACAGCAGGATAGACTCTCCCAGTGCAAGCAATGATTGGCATGAACTATTAAAGTGTCTTCTGACAGCCTTTGCCACTGGTCTTGGAGTTCCTGGTCACATTGTCAAATATCACTTCCTAGGGCTGGGATGATAGTGCAGTCAGTCAAGCACTTGCGTTGTGAACATAAGGACCTCAGTTCACTTCGAGCTCTGGAACTCACATGAAAAACAAGTCAGGCATTTAATTCCAGCACTAATGAAGTAAGGACAGAGATTTCCTGGGACTGGTGAACCAGACAGCCTGGCCTGCTTGGTGAGTTCCAGGCCAGTGAGGGTCCTGTTTTATTTATATGTTTATTTTGTTTTAAAGAACACACACACACACACACACACACACACACACACACAGAGGAAGGCTACTCCTGAGGAATGACACACATAAAGTTGTCCTCTGAATTCCTCATATATATATATATATATATATATATATATATATATATATATATGCAAGTGTGTGTGTGTGTGTGTGTGTGTGTACTAGCACACAAGTAAACATATAAACATGCACACACCCCATTACTTTGCATTGAAAGTAAAGCCTATGTTTTGATACTAGCAGAGTAGCTATTCAATATGGACTGCTAAGTAGAAGAGCAAAAGAAATAAGCATTATTTTTTCTGCAGCAGAACAACCAGAGCTCTGCATGAGTTGGCAGACACTATCACATAACTGAATATAACTGAATAGATGTAAATTCTTCACCTGGGAGGCCAGACTTCTGAGCATAAATCCAGGGCAACTCATGATGGATGTCAGTTACTGTACCCACGTTCTTTTCTCTCTACCTCCTCATCTATTTAAATCACTTCCTGAGAGTCCAACTCAGTCTAATCCTCTCTTGAGAAGCTGTGTGGCAGTGATTGAGGACTTGTACCCAGGGCTGTGCTGCCCACATTCAAGCCCTGCTTCTCCCACTTGCTGCTTTGTGATTCTTGCTAACTTGCTAGACTTCTCTGTTCCAGTATCTTGAAGATGTGAGATAGAAGCATGGCTTCTTCATAGGAGGATGAAGAAGGGCAAACATATAAATACAAGGCCTGTGAAGATGGCTTAGTGGGTAAGAGCACTTCCTGGGAAAGCATGAAGACCTAAGTGTGGATCCTCAGCACCCATCTAAAAAGCCAGGCAGAGACACAGGGCACCAGTAAACCAGGTGACAAGGGGGTAGAGTTAGAGATTGCCAGAGCTTGCTGCCTGCCAGCCTAGCTCCAGGTTCACCAAGAGATCCTGTCTCAAGGAGATAGGTTAGAAAGTGACAGAGCATGACATGCAACATCCTCCTCTGGCCTTCCTGTGTGAGCATCAGTGCATGCGCCCATGCATGCATGCATGGGTGCATACACACATGCCATTGAGACAGATCCTCACTCAGACTAAGCATGTGAGTCAATATACATACATATATATATATATATATATATATATATATATATAGTGTGTGTGTACTAACATAGCTTCAAAACAGCACACATGCAACACCACACACACACACACACACACACACACACACACACACACACTCATATTAACAGAGCTTCAACACAGCACAGGACGAGGTACATGCCATGGACTCAAGTGTATCAGCTATGGAAATATGGTCTTTATTTATCTTGTTCATGTCTGTACCCCTTTTTGGACTTAAGGACTCAAACTTTCAAGGTGGGAGTCATATGCAGGTGTCCTTAGAAATTACTCAGGTGATGCAGATAGAACTGAAAGTTCAGCTCCTGAGAGCTGCTATCTGGTGGCAGGATGTGCTGGACCTGTTTGTTCATTGGCACTGCTCCACATGCACAGTCCTGCACTTGGCCTGTGCCACCTTCTTTTACATACAATTTATCTCCAGGCCTTTGTTTGTACTCTGCATCCTAGGAGCAACCTTTCCTTCCTCCCTCATAACAGTAAGGGGTCCCATGTACCATGGATCACATTGCTCATTGGTTTGCCCTTCAGCATCTGTGTGTCACAGGGTAGACCCCATCCTGCCTCCCAGAACTTAAGGTCTGCTATGTCTGTTACTGTCTTTAGTAGATTGCCTACTAAGCATGTGAGTCAATACTGTTTTCCAAATTCCTTCATTCTCACTTCCAATCTTCAGTCTGGCTTTTTCTCATGACACCATATTGGAGACATTTCTAATTCCCTTTCATGCTTAAGTCATACCTGTACTCCCCACTTCTGGGAGAAGTCTGTAGTCTTTCAAATCATTAGCTCTTCTCTTTGTCCCTGTTTCTATCAGATAAAGTGAGATGCTGACTGAACGCTTTCACAATGCCAAAACTCCATAGTCCCATTTAAATTGGTGGAGATGGCTCAGTGTTAACATCCACTGCTCTTCCAGAGGACCTAAGTTTGGTTCCAGCCTCATGTCAGGCAGCTTATAACCATCATTACCTACAGCTCCATGGGATCTGATGCCCTCCACTGGCCCCTGCAGGCAAATGAATTCACATGTACAAACCCACTCACATGTAGCATAATTAAAAATAAAACAAATCTTTTTAAATTCACAATTAAAAATTAAAATCAGTCTTTAAAAAATCTTTTATTTACACTCTCCACCTTTACCACTGGATTCTAGTGAGTTTGATGCTGGACTTGCAAACTGAAAAATTGTGAGTTAGTATTTAATCCAATACCTCACCTAGTCCATATCAAAGGATAAGAAAAAGTATGAAAGCATGGTTGATGGTCACTGTAACAGCATATTAAACTGTTGTTTCCCCACAATCATGACAGAGTGATTGTGCTGCAAAGCCCCGACTGCTTACCATGTGTGATCTCATTAATATCCTTACCTAAACAGCCAAGGGTAAAAAATATCTGAAGTTCTGAAAGGCTAAGTATTGTGTAAGGACATACGGGAAGTAAGAGGAGTCAAGATTGGAATGTGCAGCTCGCCTCACTTTTCAGTGTGCTTCCTTGTGTGTGTGCGTGGCTAATTATCTTAAGAGCCTCACCTGGGATGCAGTATGGGTCACTCACATCTTCCCAGGACCAATTGTCCTGGAACACTGATAAAATCAGATGAACACATCTAAGTGCCAGCCAGATGAGCCAATGATAACTTCTTTCTTCAGAATTATCTGAACCAATGTCCAGCTCTTTGTTTGCATGTGTCACCATGGCCAGGTGTCACATGTTCCATGGATCAGGGAGCTCAATGGTTTGCAGTTCACCCTGTGTCACAGGGCAGACCCATTGACTATTACTCAGAGATGAATCTACTGTGGGTTAGCCCAACTTTTATAGTCCTGAACATCAAGCTCACTTATGTCCTTGGTGTAGGTATTTGTAGGTCCAGCTTGGTCAAATGACAGCTGAGAGATCAGGTTAAAAGCCAACATTGTAAGTAGTAGTTGGACTTTGGGCTGGTCCCTAGACAGGTTTCATTTTGAAGAGGTGGTGCTTTGTGGCAGTGTAGTTTTATTTTAGAGAGACAACCTGTTGTAGTCCAGGCTGGTTTCAAACTATGCTATGTAGCCAAGGATGACCTTGAACTCATGATCCTTTTGCTTCAAACTCCCTGATGCTGGGTGTATGTGCACCACTAAACCAGTTTCCAGTGTGCTGGGAATGGAGTTCAAGGCCTCATACATGCCAAGTAAACACTCTAAACACTGAGCTACCTCCAAGATTGCAGTTTGTATTTTATACACATACAAAGATACAGAAGCTTATCTGTTTAGCTATCAGTCCATCCATAAAAATTCTGTTAGGTATATGCCTTGGAGTGGACTTGTGACAGTTGTTCCAATTTGGTAAATGCCAGTAAGACTTAAAGAACACACAGCCATTTCCTTCCCCCTGGATAGTGCATCAGAATCTTATCTGTGTGGTGGTGTTTCACTGGAGACTTGGATGCAGTTTTGCAGGGTACAAAGTTGGTTTGGGATGTTGAGAACTGGTCTTTGTTTGATTGTTTTGTAGATAAAGTCTCATAGAGCTTGTTCTCCCTTCAAACTCACTATCTGGATGAGCATGACCTGAACTGCTGATCCACCTGTTTCCACCTCCCAAGTGTAGGGATTACAGATTTGCACAACCATGCCCCACTTATGTGGTGCTAAGGTATCAAACCCAAGACCTCTCGTATGCTAAGCAATTGTTCTACCAACTGAGATACATATGGAGCCTATGAAAGTAGACTTGAACAGCCAGAAAGGTTTAGGCTGGACACTGGGGAAAGTCACTGGGCTGCTTCTACATAAGTAACCTGACAGGCACATTCTTTCTCCATTCTCTAATCTTACGAGGTTTAAAGCTTTGGAATTTCAGGTTCCCAACTGCACTTCCTTAACAGATGAAAGAATAAATCTCTCAGGCTCACAGAGCATGACCTGCACGATTAACATGCCTCAAAACATACTTGTCTGGCAAACTGTGTCCTGTCAGTCTGGAAGCCTCAATTACACAAGGTACTTCCCGTTGTTCCATAAATTAATCTTGGTAGTTTTCAGAGTAAGGAAACTGATCTCTCCTCTTAGAAACAAACATTATTGGATTAGTGAGTCCTTTGAATCAACTTTGGGTGCACTGGGAGAACCCAGTGGACTGTGTTCAAGAGGAAAGTCCCGAGCCCATTTTGGAGCATAAGCCCAGATAATAACACGGCCTATGAATATGATGGTGTTGAATGAAAGAAGAGCTGTTATTTCTGAAATGTGGGAACAAGTGTTACTGTCAAATGCCCGTCTGACAAACTGCCCCACAAAGAATGCACGCTTCATTTGGCAAATTGAATCTGGAAGCATAGAACTGATCCAGGCCCATTCAAACAATACCCCAAATCATTCCATTGTCAGTGTTTACTGGTTTTAGACACTTTAAAAATCAACTTAGTGGCCTGGGGGTGGGGGGACTGTTGGCTCAGTGGATAAAGCACTTGTCATGCAAGCAATAGGACCACAGATAGGATCACCAGAACCCACATAAATGCCAGGTGAGTATGGTGACCCACCTCTAATTCCAGCCTGGGAAAGTGGAGACCGAATCCTGGAGCAAGCTGTCTAGGGAGACTGGTCATATTTGCAAGCTCTGGGTCTGACTGGGAGCCCTTTCCTCAAAGAGTAAGGCAGAGAGTGATGGAGGATGAGATCTTGAATCAATCATGGTATTTCAAACACATGCACACACGTGTACCCATTCACCTGTGAACATGACTACCTGGTGCAAGTATGAAGGGAGATAACCAACTTAGGAATGATGAGCCGTTTCCATAGCCGCATGTTCTCATACATGTGAACATCAGAACTAAGGGGAGGTGCCCCAGTGATGATGGCGAGTGACACTGCGAGGCTTAGGATACTCACATCTTGTCTTCCCTCAACCTTCCCTCCACACCCCATTCCTCAGGCTGTTCTTTGGTGACAGTCATTCTCAGCTTTTTTAGCTTCTTCTCCCCCATTTAAAATTTTTGTTATATTAGCATATAGTAATTATACATGATAATGTTTTATGCTTTTTCCCTCCCATTCCTGATCCTCCTCCTCTTTTCAACTAGACCCTGTCTACTTTCATCTCCCCTCCTTTCTCTCTCTCTCTCTCTCTCTCTCTCTCTCTCTCTCTCTCTCTCTTTGGGGGTTGTGGTAAGCCAATGAGTTTCATTAGGGTATTAGGGTTGCTTACCTGAATCTTTACTTGGGCAACTTATTAATTAGTGTTTACATCCCTGAAGAAAATGTCTCTCCAGCCACCAGTGACCATTAGTTGCCTATAGATCCTCAGAGATGGGAGGCCCCTTGAATCTCTCCTACTCCATGATGGAATTTTGGTAGGCCCATTCTTGTGGCAATATTTCCAGGTAGTGCTTCTTTATCAGAGTTATATGTCAAATTATTTCCAATTACGCTAGATAACAATACATTTTTACCCTTCTCCCCTGTTCAACAGTGTGATTACATCACCATTTTGCTTAAAATGCATTTAGTGCTTGTTTTTATCCTGCTTATAAATATAGGCATCCCTTAGTGTCCACCAGGGATTGGTCATACAGAGACAGAGACAGAAATAGACACACATGTGTGTAGGTGCCCACAGAGGTCATAAGAGACTATCACATCAGATCTCCTGAAGCTGGAGTTTCAGTTGATTGTGAGCCACCTAATATGGATGCCGGGATCAACAAGTGCTTCTTAGCAACTGAGAAGCCTTTGAAGGCCCTTTTATTATTTTTTAAAAAGATTATCATATTGTTTGTTATTATTCTCTGTGCATGGTGTGTGTGTGTGCGTGTGTGCGTGTGTGCGTGAGTGCGTGTGTGTGTGTGTGTGTGTGTGTGTGTGTGTGTGTGTGTGTGTGTGTGTGTGCACTCACTAGCATATATGATGGCATGCTATGGAGGTCAGGGGTCAACTTTATGCAGTCACTTCTTCTGCCTTTACATGGGTTCACAGAATCTAATTCAAGTCACCAGACTTGTGTGGTAAGCGTCTTTAGCCACCGAGTCTTCTTGTCAGCCTTTCCCAAGTATTTTCAAACTCCTGGTGTTTCAGTCTGCAGATTTAGAGCCTTGGAGACAGAAGGACCAGTGTATTATTTACTGTCAAGTCAGATCATTTATTATAATCACATTTCCTTTCTATTAAACTAATTTCCTTAAGTTATTACTTGCACATACTCACTGCTGCTCTGTTCACAATAACAGAGAAATGGACCCAATGTAGATGTCCCTTAACAAATGAATGGATAATAAGAACTTGGTACATATGCCCAATGGGATTTTATTCAGCTGTAAAGATAAATGAAATCATGAAAGTTTCAGCGAAATGGATGGACTTGGAATGAATAACATTAAGGGAGGTGACTCAAACTCAAAAAGAAGAAAGCTGAATATTCTGGCTTACATGCATACATATGTATTTGTCAAAATAGATGTAAATATAGGTACAGTCTAAAGAAAGAAAGGAAGGAAAGAAGGAAGGAAGAAAGAAAGGAAGGAATGAAAAAGGGGGGATCAAGAGAAGTGAAATTACTGCCCTGAAGAAGAACAGGGTGGGGATGACAGAAGGACACATGGAACATGAAAGTGGTAAAGAGACTGGAAAAAGGTACAAGGAGCAGCAGAGTGGTGAGGGAGATGACCAGGGAGGAGAATCTACTATACATGTTTTATTCCAAAATGATACTATGCTTTCTAAAAAAAACCTCCTGCATTTGATTTTGAAAATAAAAACCTCATTATATAGAACTTAAAAATGAAAATTTAAGAATGTGATTAGTTGCTACGTTTAAAACAATTCACTCAGTTTACTGACTCTGTGGCTAAATGTTCTGAACTCCTCAAAGATCCCTTTGACAAATGTGTCAGAAATAAATGCCCTTTAAAACCATTCTTTTCAGAAAATAGTCAGTCTCAAGTCACCAGAGATGTTTTTCTTTCCCTCGATTGTTGAAGGGGAGAAGTTAATTATTAATTGTGCCAAATCAGGAGTAATTTGAAATGCCTGCTTCCCACGTATCTTTATTCTAGTTATATTTGATTACTCACATTTGAGTAAACAGAAAAGATCTAGTTTATTGTAGTTGGCAAATAAAATTCATATTTGTTCCTGTGGTACCATAAATCCTCAGCACCTTCTCAATGCAGGACAGATCCTTCTTCCTGGGTCCCTTTGACATCTAGAATAGTCTCATTAGAGGGAGGAAAATGATAGGCATGGAGCAATGTTCTTTTGTGTGCAGATGGATGGATGTCCTGTTTAAAATGACATTTATTTTTCACCTGCCTCCTTTTCCTCTCATTTATGCTCCCATTTCAGGAATGTGAGGTGCTTTATAATTGGGAATATTCAAAATAGTTTACAAAAAGTACAGGAAAGATCTTACATTCAGACAGTTTTTAGAGACTGCCAGTAGAGGGCCTTGTTAAACTGAGTAAAAGTTTCTCATGGGCATGCCAATTGCCAGTCATGACAGCTACCTGTTAAAGAAGTCATTGTTTTTGAGAATGTCTAATGAATAGCAGGAAGATTACCCAAGTGATTTTTAAAGTACATTGTATTTCTTTGTATGTGGAGCAAGGAGACATCTAAGTTTTCATCTTCATTGCTTTCTTAGTAAGGAGCCAGAGAATCAGATAGATCATTAAAAACCCATCAATCAAACCAGGGCTTTGGACTCCTTGTCATTAAATCCATAGGATGTTTCTGCCGGAGTTGGGGTGTGGGGAGCTCTGAGCCTACTAGTTGGATCTTAGTATTGGCTGCTGAGTGTGGAGGAGGAAAATGACGGTTCTCCTATCCTAGACATGGGTTAACCTTGCTTCTTACAGTGGGGTAAGCCCCATGCTGAACTGAATTGCCTGCAACCAACTGTCCTGAGTCCTGCAGTCTGTGGCTGGTCCTGCAGTCTGTGGCTGGTCCTGCAATCTGTGGCTGGTCCTGTAGTCTGTGGCTGGTCCTGCAGTCTGTGGCTGGTCCTGCAATCTGTGGCTGGTCCTGTAGTCTGTGGCTGGTCCTGCAGTCTGTGGCTGGTCCTGCAATCTGTGGCTGGTCCTGTAGTCTGTGGCTAGTCCTGCAGTCTGTGGCTGGTCCTGCAGTCTGTAGCTGGTCCTGCCCTCTGTGGCTTGTCCTGCACTCTGCGGCTTGTCCTGCACTCTGTGGCAAGGCCTCTTTCTGACTCAGAGAAGAGGTTTAACGAGAGCACAAGGCAGATGATCTTCTCTGTCCTCTCCCCTTCTGGTGAAGGTAGCATCCAGGTAGGAGAAACTGACTGCCAATCATTCAGTGTGTATCCCAAAGCTATTCTCTTCCTTCTTGCTAGCCTAGTTCCTCCTCTTCTTGGGGCACAATTTCTCAAGCCAGAGTGTCTTCCTTAGGAAAGTTCTTCCTATTTGTCACGGTCCTTACTAGTTCTCAGTGGCTGTTTGCCACAGCACTTATCACTAGTGTAATTAAACATATGGTGGGTTATTGATTAGGAAGGTCTCCTTAGGGAGGCAAGACCTTCCATGAAGCAGTGCCTCTGTGTGTGTTTTCTAGTTTAATATTAAACTTAGTACCCAGAACAGCGGCTGTTTCCCATAGAGTAGCTCCCAAACATTCAGTGACTGGATGATCATAGGCACATGCTCTCGAGTTTAGATTATTCTCTCTAACACTTAGGGAGAACATTCACTTTTGTGTCTTAGACCTTGATGGTCAAAGCTGCTGGTGTTTGAAACACCCATCTATAGACCTGAGGCACAAATTCACTAATCTAACTCTCAATGAACGGGCAAGTGTTTCTTTATTTCCAGTAGTCATGGTGTTTGTCAAACAGGAGCTCTAGAATTCTGAGATCAATGAATAAGCAAATGGACATGGATTTATTGTTTTTTCTTTAATTTTTTTTCAGGGGACATGCATTTGTGCTGTGTGTGCCTGTGTGTATGTGTGTGTACGCGCGCGCGCTCATGTCACAGTCCACATGTAAGGGTCAGCAGACAATTTGATGGAGTGAATTCTCTTTCTACCATGTGGATCAAACTCAACTGTCTTGCTTGGCAGCAAGTGTCTTTACCCATGGATCCATCTTAGTGACGGTTTTAAAATTTTTTTAAGAATGTTTTACTCTCCACGCCCTGCCCCATCTCCCTCTCACCATTTCTCCTCTACCATTCCTGTCTCCCTCCCTTCTTTTCCTTCCACTTGTGGAAAGAGGAGAAGACACAGGAAAATACCTTCAGCCGGCCCATACCACTTATGTTTCCTCAGTTATTCTAGACATTTTCTGGAGACCTGTTAATCGTCAATACTGCTTTCCCGACATGGTGTGTAATACTCAAGATAGACCAGAATTTTGGAATCTGTTAACACAGTTAAAGTGATGGAAGTGGTGTGACTATAGATCCTATCCCAAAGACATTTAACCCTTTGATAGCCATAGGTTCCATCCTGCATTCTGACTTCTTACTCTCGGTCAGCCATTTAACCTCGCTGAGTTTGGTTTCCTTGTTCTTTAAACGCAGCAACACAAATAGTGACCTTATCAAATGTTTCTGAGATGTTCACAAGGTGCCTGACCCTGTTGTGTGTTGTCTCCTCATCCAGTCCTCACAGCAGCAGCCTGAGGTAAACACTGCAGTGAATCCCATTGTGAAGATGAGAAAAACCAGGAAACTGAGGGCTTCATTTGTTTGAAATTACACAATAGGACTTTGACCCAGGTATACAAACATTATTACCTCCTGGTGGGAGAGTTTCCAGGGAGGAATGAGTAAGGCACTCACTCAGAGTGATGTACAAAAGCAGACTCAGGTGCAGGTGACCTTTGCTACCTTTGTTGGTCCTTTGTCACTGAGGACTTTACAGGTCCTTATAGGTAGAAGACAAGAGAGATGATGATGTCAGTGGTATGTGGCTCAAGGTGTGAGGTGTGTGTGTGTGTGTGTGTGTGTGTGTGTGTGTGTGTGTGCGCGCGCGCGTGTGAAGGCTTGAGGTTAACCTCTAATGTCATTCCTCAGTTTCCATTACCTTCTTGCTTAAGATAGGTCTCTCCCTTGCTTGGAACTCACCAAGGAAGCTATGCTGGCTGGTTAACAAGCCCCGGGGTATGTTTATATTCAGCTCCTCAGCACCAGGATTATAAACATGCACCATTACAGTTAGACATGCTCACCTCCTTTTGAGACAAGGTCACACTCTTAGTATTTAGGCATCTGTACTGGCCTGTCTTTGGGGTTCTGACAGGATACAACCTCAGTTGCAGCCACGAAGAGCACCACCTGTTCATATTTACTAAGTTCCCTTTTAAAAGGGCCCTGCCCACCTCCCATCCTTCTCTCTCTCTCTCTTCCTCTCTCTGTCTCTTTCCCCTCTCTCTCCCTCTTTCCATTTTCCTCTTTCTTGCTGCTTCTACCTCTGGAGACCAGTCTCCCCCTCTCCTTTCCCCTTTTTATGACCCCCTTCCCTATTAAAAAACAAAAACAAAAAAACACAAAAAAACCCCTCCTCTGTTTAAACCCTGTTGCATGGCATCTTTCTCTTGAGTGCTGCTTTTCTTAAATTACAACACACACTATACTTCTGGCTGGCCTGGAATTTTATGTAGAAATGCTGACCTTCAACTCACAGGGATCTACCTGCTTCTGCTTTTGAAGTTCTGGGATTAAGGCATGAGCAACTATATGCCCACTTCGGTTTTGTAGTGAATAAAAAAAATCTTTATTAAAATGTCAAACAATTCTTTTCCTTTCAATGTGGATCCTGAGGGTAGAACTCAGGTTCTCAAGCTTTGAAACCATGAGAGGCTCTTTATCAACTGAGCCATCTTCTGAGCCCCGGGGAGATTACTTAATCCCCATGTCAAATGTCAAGAGTTCTGTTTACTCACTATTTTGGCACAAACAAGTATTCATAGTCCAGAACAGCTGCCAAGAAAACTGCCCACCCATGGCCCTGGCCTGTTGCATATTCCTGTAGTGTCCTTACTATACTAGCACTGTGTTCCTGGTTCACCACACAGCTTTTGCTTGCACAGTGTTTCTGGCTTTATAATTTTCACAATTTGTATGACAAAATCATCAAACCCTGTGGTCATCAGTGACTGCAGATCTGCCTGTTTAAAGTGCAGTGGAATCTGGGGCTGAGAGAGGCTCAGCCGTTAAGAGCTTGCTGTAGCCGTTAAGAGCTTGCTGTTCTTGCAGAAGGCATGTGTATCATCCCCAGCAACTGCAGCTCATAGCAACCTGTGTCTCCAGCTTCAGGGCACCTGGCACCCTCTTCTTGCTTGCATTGACACATGCTCATACGTGTGCTTACGTCCACATACATACATATAAATAAAAATAAATGCTTAAAGTATAGCCAGGTTGTAGGGTAAGAAGGGTTCATATTGCCTGGATGCTTTTGCTTGGGTCTTCACTGGATTCTTCTTTCAGGCTTTCTTGTATCATCTTTCTTAGTTGCTCCCTACCTCCCACAGATCTCTCCTTACTCCTCTATTTCTTGTGAATTTCTCTGCCATTCCCCTACACACTTCCCATCTCATATGACTCTTTTCTTTGCCATCTGTTTGTTTGTTATTTTGGTGTGTGTGTGTGCCTGTGTATGTGTGTGTGTGTGTGTGTGTGTGCCTGTGTATGTGTGTGTGTGTGTGTCAGGGGGAACACGTATGTATGTGGGCACACTTGTGCAATGGTGTGAGTGTGGAGGTCAGAGGATAACTTCAGGTGTCAGTCCTTGCCTCCCACCTTGTTTGGTACAAAGTCTCTTGTTGTTCGCTATTGCATATCCCAGGGTAGCTAGCTGCCAAGCTTCCTGTCATACTCCTGTGTCTACCTCCATTTACCAGAGTGGAAGATGGTTAGTCAGTGTTTCCTAGTGGAACAGGCATTTGAAGGGAAGAACACCATCCCTGTGTTTTCCATCTTTCCAGGATCCCAAATGCCCAAGAGCATCTACACAATACAAATCCTGTTAATGAGCACCTTCCAATTCCAGGTTAAAGGAAGAGAGAGCCCCAAAGGTATGACCTTCATGGAAGGTGGGGTGTGATCTGGAGAGAGAGGTGAGCATCCCAGCTTGTAAAATCCTGCCAGGAGACATCTGTTAGGCCCTTGGAACAAGCAGCCCCATCTCCACAGGGAAGGGAAAGATCGGAAGGTCTGAAGGCCACAACCCACCCTGTGGCACTGTCATCCATAATCATACAATGATTTCAGCCCCTTCTCAACTCATCAATAACCAGGGCATCAAGATGAGAAATTACTCTTCACCTGGACAATGTATCCTGTCAATGCTGGAGGGCATGTGTGGGTATCCTGAGGACCCTAGAAGTGTCTGAGATCCCTAGAAGTACCCTGTTTTCCCAGAATGATAGAATGAGTCCTCACTGCACAGGGCTGTATTCTCTGGTGACAGATGTTAGAGGATTGCCTTCCAATGGGTGTTTCTCCCAAGCATCTAATTATAACCCCACAGAAGATTAACAGATGTTATAATTGTCTCTCCCCTTTGATTAAATAGTTTCTGCATGAGTGACGTGCTTAGATTTTCCTTCTCTGTCTTGAACAATCTTTATAAAGAACTGACATGTGTCTTCAATTTTCTGCAGATAGTTTCTCCATAGGCTTGGTAATACTCTTTATATAGAGAGGAAAAAACTCAGGATGAGATACACTGAAGCATGAGCTATAAAAGCAGCCAGGGAGCCTGGTTCCTGGCTTCTCTTTCTGTGGTTCATCTGTGTAGGAGATTGATGCCTGCCCATGAATTCTCTAAGAGCAGCTGTGCAAAGTGTGAAGGAGGATTGAACCAACCTTGCATAGTAGTCAAGGATGTGAGATGTCATGTATGTAACAGAGAGAAAACTGTTGTTTTTTATGGTCTTGGTTCTCAGCTGATTGTTTGTGTATTTAAGTTATACGGCATAAGCTTTATGAGCATTAAGCAAGCAAGCAAACAAAACAAAACAAAATCATGAAGTTAGGGAGTAGGCTCGGTCTGTAAAGTGCTTTCTACAAAAATGTGCTTGTAACCCCAGTACTGGTAGAGACAGGTGGATTCCTTTGGCGGGCTGACTGGCTGGCTACTCTACCTGATCAGTTAACTCCAGGTTCACAAGAGGCCCTGCCTCCAAAGTTAAGAGGAACAAGAAGATTGCTTAGCTCGGTGCTGGCACATGACGATCATAAGAAGCCCCGAGAGAAACAAAGTGACATGGTACAGATAACACTCTGTTGTGTGATCTATTCCTGGGGAGACATAAATGTGTTTTCACTCCCGTTCAGGATCTGACATATGGTAACCATACCATATTACCAAAGTCCAACTTGGAGATTGAACGAGTTTTTTGAAGTTATTTGAGAGTGTTGGTGATGAGGTTATTTACAGAAACATGGACAGTTCAAAGTCAACTGCATTACCCAAAAGCAACCCCAGAATGGGTGAGAACCCACAAAAGCTGGAATCCTGACACTCTCGGTAACTTTCAGGTAGCTCAATAGGTGTTGGAACCTCCTCTCCTCAGCAGTTCTTACTGCTTATATAATCTTGTGGGGGAGGGACCTTGTGAATCTGGTTTCAGGGACTTCCTAAAACTTTTGAATTGCTTACTTGCTAAATCATAAAGAACCTCCCTTCAGATATTTTCCAGTCCTAATAAACTTCCTTCCAGAATGGAATGTTTCCTTTCAGAGAGAACTGCTCTACAACATACTTGTAGGATGGCAAAGAACAGAACAAAGAACATTTCTACAGGACTCCCTAGAGCCCTCTCAGTGCTAGAACCTCTGTTGCTATATTCTTCATGCCTGGAGCCTTGCAGATCCAATCCAGTTCCTACTGCTCTTCGTTTCTTTTACTTCCCCTGCTGTAACTTACAGTCAATCTTCCTAGTTAATCTGTTATTGGAACCTCAGCCTCCAGCCCATGGCACCTGGCATCAGCCAAGAGCACCTCTGCCAATTTCCCATCTTATCAGAGGAGCAACATATGCCAGACTTGGCAGAGTTGCTTAGGGTCAAATTCCATATGATGGTATCTTTTATCTTTCACCTTACTTAGGTGTGTTGATAGGGAGGGGCAGAGGTTGACCTGTGGTGTCATTCCTTAGGTGCTTTCCACCTTGCTTTTTGAGACAAGGTCTCTTATTGGCCCAAAGCTCACCAAGTAGAGTAAGCTAGTTAGTGAGGGAGTCCCAGAGATCTGCCTGTTTCTGCCTCTCAAGCCCTAAGATTACAAGTGCATGCCATTATATTCAGATCATTTTTAAAATGTGGGTTCCAGGAAACAGAACTCGGATCTGCACTCCATTTGGCTTTCTTCCTCTTACCAATTAAGCTGCCACCACAGCCACAATTTTACCTTGTTCTGATGATATATTATTTCCTGATTCCTCTGTAAAAACAGGGAAAAATGTGTTGGTGCCAGACATTGGTCAGAGCCCTTGGATATATCTGATCATACCTCTTTTCCATTTCCTTGCCAGAAGCCATTTATGCTTGATATTTTATAAACAGTGCATTGTTGGTTTATGCATTCTGCATATTTGTACTTTTTCTTTCATTCTTTCAAATCTACTTCCTACTTTCTGGAAATTTTCATTCCATGGTGAGCCCTAATATTCATCCCCCAGTTGTACCTACACCCCAGGTGCATAGATATCTCTTCTCCCTCTGTGGAGTGAACATAGATATGGATAGCTAGCCTAGTGTGGTGAAGGCGGGGGACTGGTCTTGTCAGCATACATTCACTCTCCATAGTACTAGGTTGCGTGAGGACATTTTCACACAAGCATATAATATATGTTGAACATATTCTGTACCCCCATTCCTTCTTCTCTCTTTTTTCTCAGAACCCCTCCCATTAGTCCCTTTCATCCCCCAGACAATTTCATGCCATATATATCATTTTTTGTGACTATAGAATTTAGGGACCACAAATGAAACACATTATATTTATTTTTCTGGGTCTGGCTTATTTCATTTGATATGATCATCTCCAGTTGTACCTTTTTGCCTGCAAATGATATTACTTCATTCTTTTTTGGCTGAAAAACTCATATATATATGTGTGTGTGTGAGTGTGTCTGTCGTCTGTCTCCATTCCTCTATGGATGGACACACCTAGGTTTGTTCTACTATGTAGTCATCATGCATAGTGATGCAGTAAGCATGATTGTACAACCATCTTTGTGATGTGTTGGCTTAAAATCTTCTAGGTAAATACCTGGGCATGCTATAGCTGGGTCACATGGTAATTTTACTTTCCACTGATTACATGTGAGTGGTTATGTGTGCTATAGCACATATGTGTGGAAGTCAGAAGACAGCGTGCAGGAGTCAAACCTCTCTTTTCATTATCATGTGTGAGCAAACTTAATTCCTCAGGTTTGGTGCTAAGTATCTTTACCCGGTAAGCCACACCACCAACTGTGCTGGCAAGTTTTTGTTTCATTTTGTCAATTTCACATACATTAGAGTCATTTGAAAGGAAGGAACCTCAATTGAGAAAATGCCGTGATAAGATCAGATTGTAGGCAAGTCTATTTCTTAATTAATGATTGATGGATGAGGGTCCAGGCTCTCAACATTGTGGATGGTGCTGCCCTGTGCTGAGCAAGCGATTAGGAGCAAGCTAGTAAGCAGTGTTCTTGCATGGCTTCTGCTTCCATTCCTGCCTCCAGATTCCTGCCTTAAGTCCCTGCCTTTTGTGGTGGCGTATACCTTTATTCATAGCACTAACGAGGCAGATATCTTTCGATGACAGCCCGCTCTACAAAGTGAGTTAAGTCCCTGCCCTGACTTCCTTTGATGATGGATTGTGATGTAAAAGAGTAGTTTTATATCAGTTTCCTGTTTCCTGGAACCCCTCCTTTCCACATTGCTGTTTTATCAGAGCAGACGTCATCCTAGCTAAGAAATAAGCCCTGGAGGTTTTTTGTTGTTGCTGCTGCTGTCTTTGAGGAGCCTTCATATTAACTTCCACAATCACTGCACCAGCTTCCATTCAGTTGGGAATAGTTTTGCAAATGTAATTAAGGTCCCTAATTAGCTTGCTTCAGGTTAATGAAAATGGGTTTCTTAAGACACAGTCTGCAGTTGACAGGCTTGAGATGCACGGCCTCAGAGATTCCCCCATTGACCTTGACAACAGAAACTGTGGCTTCTACAACTGCAAGATTACAATTTACCAGCCACATGAACTCAGAAGAAAACCCAGACTCAGGGGCTCTCTTCCTTCCAATGCCTTGTTTCAGCCTTGTGAGGTCTGAGTCTGGCTCCAGTGGTTAAGCAATAAATTAAAGTGCCTTTGCATCCCTCCCCTCCACTCTGGGCAGTCAGGGATGCAATCTCTTCTTCAGCTTTAGGTCTCCTGCTTTGTGATTGGTTTGCAGCCTCTCCTCTTTTTGTCACATCTTCTACCCTCAAGCCCACCTGGTTAGATGTGGAGTCTTAGCTCCAGTTCCACTTACTGCAAACTGGTTTTCTGAAGTTTGTTTCTCTCCCATTTTTGAGTCCCTACTGCTGTGTCTGCAGGTTAATGGGTTGACATTGTAGTCAGATCCTGGCAGTTTTATGGAACATAGATTTCAACACTTCTTTTTCTCCTTTACTTGTGCCAGGAATCCTGGCTACTTGTTGACATTTTTCAAACCTTTCTGAGTGTCTCCATGAGCCTCTATGTCTGGCAACCTGCTGTCCTTGAACAAGTCACCACAGTACATAATGCCCTGTGTGTCTTATGGTCTATGTGTAAGGTTGAGGCTCACAAGTCTTCAACCCACTTGTAGTCTGGGGAGCTTATTGCAATATTTAAAGGAATTATTTTATTTGTGTGTGTGTGTGTGTGTGTGTGTGTGTGTGTGTGTGTGTGTGTGTGTTCATATGTCTATTCATGTGTGGAGTTCATGTGGGATTTATAGACGTTTGAGAGAAGCCCAGCTTGGGTGTTGGGAACTGAACTTGGCTCCTCTGTAGGAGCAGTATGCATTGTTAACCACTGAGCTCTCTCTAGGCTTCAATTTCTTTATTTAATAGTAACATATGCTTTATAGTTCTCACTCATATCTTATCTGTGGCTATACTTCCTCAATGATTTATTTTGTTATTATTAAGTTATATTAAACTGAGTTAGAAAAGCTTTTCCTCACACAAGTATATAGTATTATCTCCAATTCCCAGGTAATTTTACCCCTTCCTCACTACCTCATCCAATTAATCACCTTTGTTCTTCAAATAGTTTAATTTCTACCTTTATGCTTTGTGTATTTATATGGTTTTGTGTATCTATATAAAATCTAAAACCCACAAGTGAAAGAAAACCTGTGATATTTGTCTTTATAAATAAAATAGAAGACTGGAAGCCTCATCCATGTGACTTGAGTCCCTTTATTATTTTCATATGTATATCTATCTGTAAGTAACCATAAAGCGTAGGGTAGTGAGGTTGGAAATAGCAGAAAACCAATGGGCTATCCGTTTTTTTTCTTCCCAGGACTTGTTTTTGTCTGGTGGCAATGGAGCTCTCTACAGCTTAGCCTGAACATATTTCCTTTGAGCCTTCATTTTTTTTTGTACAATTTGAGTTCATGATAGAAGATTTCAGAAAACGGGAGATTAATGCTTTGACCAATAAGAGAACATACTTGCATTGGACAAGTTCTGTTCCTCTGGTCTGCCCTAGCCCTTTTCCTAATTACACATCTTCTTTTCAAGTTTTTGAAGGACCATGTAAAACTGTTCAGATGTCTTGAGTCAAGTGTTCCTGGCTAGCAAAAGACACAGCCTTTCATTTGCTGGAAATGTCTTTACTCTGGGATGTATTGTTTTAATACTACTGCTGTGGAGACCACACCTGTCCAGCTTTAGCTTTGTCCACTTGACACAGCCTAGAATTATCTGAGAAGAGACTTTTGATGGAAGGATTTCCTAGATCAAAATGGCCTATGGCATGTCTGTGGGGAGACTGTCTTGACTGTTTGTTAATTCGGAAGTGTTCTGCCCCCCTGTGGGCAGCACCACCCATAGGCAGGTGGACCCAGAATGTATAAGAAAGTGACTAAGCATGAGTTTGCAAACCAGCAAGCAGTGTTTCTCCACGGGTTCTGCATACTTCATGGCTGTGAGTGAATCCTCTGCTTTTTTATTTTTAATTTCTTTATTAAAAATACACCTATCTGCTTATATTATAATTTCTTTGCTTAGAATGCAATGTTCTTCCTCATTCAAATGTAACACTCTAGATTAGGAGAATTTAAAAGGCATCTGCCTTCTCAGATTTCAGCCCCAACAAAGAACTGGTAAATGGTAGAAAACATACTTGGGCATGAAAATGAATAGCTATTTCCATAAAAACCTCGATTGCTTTCATCTTAAAATGATTTATAAGTTCGCAGCTCTTTTTTCTTTTTCCCTCATAAAGTTCAATGAGTTCCCTGGTTAGAGGGATGTTGGGTGGATTAGCAAGCAGGACATCTTCAGGTCCTTTCCTGGCTCCCCTCAGTGACAGACTGTGACTTGTAATCAGAAGCCAAGTAACCACCTCCCCCAAGTTGCTTTTTGTTAGAATGCTTTTGTTACCGCCATAACAATGAAACTAGGATGAGGTCTACTCCAGACATAGACTGGTAGGATCCCTTAATTGCTAGACTGTCTTTCCCCTTCCAAAGCCCTATCAAATATGCTATGTACATGACACCAACCCTGTCCTTACACCAAAGTGCCCACCCCATGATAGTCTTTTGATAGCACTGGAACACTTAACAGCCTGTTTGAAGCCAGTAAGTGAAGCACACGCTGATAGGGTATGGAGGGGTTGTGCAAAATGGAACTATGTTCTAGAAAATTCACAGAAGCGGTCACTAAAGGACACTCAGTGAAAGGTGCCTCTCTGTACACCTTCTTAAAGCTCTGTCAATTGCTTGGATAATATGTGATCTCTTGGACAGTGACTTACTTGGCCCTCCCTCTGTCTCTTTTCTCTTTTGCGTTCTCTTTCTCTTTCTCCTTCCCTTTCCCTGTCATCCACATACCTTCCCCTCCCCTCCCCTCCCCTCCCCTCCCCTCTCCTCCCTTCCCTTCTCTCTCTCTCATTCCCCTTGTTCTTCTCTTCCTTTTCTCTTTCCTTTCCCTTCCCTCCTCTTGCATTTTCTCAAACTCTTACTTCCTCCATCCCCACTGTCTCTCCTCCCCTGCCCCATTCAACTTAATGTTCTCATTTCCTTTTCTTCTCTCTCCCCCACTCTCTTCTCTCTCCTTCCCATTCCCCATCCCCTTCTCCTTTCCCCCCTCATTTCACTTTCTCTTTCTACTTCCTTCTCTCCCTTCCTCTCCTATTTCCCTTTCTTCCCCCCATTCCTTCTTTCCTCCTTCACTTTCCCTCCCTTTCTCCTCTCCTTCCTCTTCCTTCCCTCTCACTTGTCTTTCCCTCTCTTCCCATCTTCTCTCTTTTCTCCTACCTTCTCTTTTTGATTCTTTTTCTTCACTTTCCCTTCCACCTCTCTGTTTCTCTCTGGCGACCTCTCTCCTACCCTTTCTCTTTCTCTCTGACTCTCGCTGTCCTTTCATTCACTCTCTTTTGACATTGAGGCTCTCCAGAGATAATGTATTGGTCTTTAATGAACTTGTCTTTGTGGTGCTGAGCTTGGCCAGGTAGACCTGGCCAGGTGGGCTTGGCTAAGGTGTATTCTGAATTCATGTGTGCTGGGCATACACAGAGTGCTGTGTGCTCATGAATAACAGCAAATTTATTGACATTTTAGGATTTATTTCTGCCATTTCAGTTAGACAAATCCTGAATGTTATTTTATCCGCCCTCAGATTCCCAAATTAAAGCAATTGAACTTAGCAAGCACTTTATCAAACCTTAACAATTACAGGGCATTTTAACAAGTAGTATCAATCTTTTTTTTTTCTACTGAAATCAACAGTATTTTCTTGATGGAGAGGCTTTTATGTCACTTTCTCTAATTTCTTTGACATATTATCCAGTCCTTATAAATCTTTTTAAAGATAAGTGTTTAGACCATGTAAACCTGCATCACCCCTGAGCCTTCAGCTGTGTTCTTGTAAAAATATGAAATTCTCAGACGAAATGTTTTGATTTTAAGCTAGACAGTCAGTCAACACAGTGCTTGCATGGCAAGCATGAAGACCTGGGTTCAATTCCCAGAACTCTGATAAAAATCTGGGCATGGTGGCACATGCTAGTGATCTCAGGGCTGGGGAGATAAAGACAGGCAGATCCTGAGGCTCACTGGCCAGCTAGCTGAACTTGAGCAAGAGTTCTATTCCAGTGAGAGAATTTTTCTTAAAACAAAACAGGTGGATGACACTTGAGGAACAACACGTATCCTGAGGTTGACCTCTGACTTCTACACACCTGCAGATGTGCACACACATGCATGCACAGACAAATGTTTTGGTATTGTTTCTTAGGGCAGACAGCTTTTCCATCACTCTCATGGATCATGGTAACAGTATTTACTCAGAGTCCACATCTGCAGATGCTGGCTAGGTTGTGGGATTCAATGAAACAGATTCCCCTTGGAACATGTCTTTGTGGGATGGCGTCAGCAGGCAGACACGGGTCCTACACACTTTGTACCATAACATGAGCAGTTGAAAAAAAAAAACAAACCACAAAACAAAAACAAAACTAAGTTGTTTTAGAGTTTATATTTGCCTTTACTTTGTATTTTGCTTTCAGTTTACCAAGTCTGTGCTGAAGAGGAGCAGAGAGAGAAAAGTGTAGGCATAGGACTGCTAGGCCAGGAACAGGAGAGGCAGCAGCTATTAAGACATCCTGACGTTCCTGCAGAAGGCCCAAGTTCAGCTTCCAGAGCATACATCAGGTGGCTCACAAACACCTGTAACTCCAATTCCAGGGAGTCCTACGTTCTGTTTTAGATCCTGAAGGCACCTCCATGCACATGGCATGTACTCCCACAAACACATACACATGCATGTAAGTAAAAATAAAATCTAACAAAGGAGTGCTGATCCATTTCCACTGAAATCTATCAATGTTATACAGTGATTTCTGTATTTCATACCATGTTAACTTCAACATTACTAGATAGAAGTATGCTAAGAATAGCTAAAGTAGAAATTTTAATGTCTTAAGAAAGATGTTGGTGCAAATGATGACAGTCCCAATTTTTGTCTTACATTCTCTGCTTTAACTGCTTCTGTATTTGGTTGTGTGCCTCTCTCTCTCTCTTTGGAGGTATCTTCTCTATGGTACGTCCTAGGGTTTGAATGTGACATGTGATCTACATGCTTGCAGGCTGAATGCTTGGTCCTCGACTGGTAGCATCCTTTTGGGAGGATCTAGGTCATTAGGAGAAGGCTGTTTGGTTAGTTTTAAAATCAACAAGGCACAGCCTAGAATTATCTGGGAAGAGAATCTCAATAGAGAAAATCACCTAGATCAGACTGGAATATCTGTAGGGGATTGTCTCAATTGTTAATTAAAGTAGGAATATCCAGCCCACTGTGACCACCACCCTAGGCTGGTGGTCCAGAATGATATAAAGAAGCTGAGCACAGCCAAACAGTGGCATCCTCCATGATTCCTGCCCCACCTGTTTGGCTGTGAAGTGAGTTTCTTGGTCCAAAGAAATACTTTGTGGAAGAGCAAGCGGGTCTGCCTTGAAGCTCTTGCCTTGACTTCTTTCAATAATGGACCCTTTCCTGAAAGTGTCTGCTGAAAGTAAGCCTGTGGTGATATTATTTATGATTTATTACAGCTTTCCTGAGAATTCAGAAAGCAAAGTCAGCCTCAAGCTATAGAAATCAGGCAGTGGTGGTATACATCTTTATTCCTATGACTCAAGATTAAGAGGCAGATGGATCTCTGTTAATTCAAGGCCAGCCACTATGGCCTACACAAGAGTGAAGAGTAACAGAGCTTGTGCTTTTGATCCCAGCACCCAGCACCTTTAATCCCAGCATTAGGGTGGTATATAAGACAGGAATAAGGTCTCAGAGCTGGCACTCAGTCTCAGGATTCTCTCCAGCCCTGCTGAGGAGAGACTGAAGTCTGAGGTCTGGGAGAGCTCATGGATCAGCCCTTTCAGTGTGAGGTAGAGGTAAGAGCTAGTGGCTGGCTGCTTTGCTTTTCTGATCTTCATTCAGCCTGAAGCTTGAACCCCAATACCCATCTCTGGGGCTTTCATTTATGATGCTACAAAGACCCTTCACCCTCTAATTTGCTTTTGGTCAGAGTATTCATCACAGAATAGAAACTACAACAAGGAGGTGAGCCCCCGCCCCCCACAGCTCCACCACACTGTCCCCACCCTACCATAATATTCTGAAACCATAAGCTAAATGCGTCTTTCCTCCCTTTGATTTGTGAACGCCAGGCCATTGTCTTAGTATAGAGAGCACTAACACAGGTGGATAAGGGCTTTCACCTAGCCCCGTTGCTGGGAACTCCAAAGGAGCCTTGTATTCCTTTGTGTTCTTAGATGTAGGGAAGTCTCCCAAATGAGCCCCAAGGTGAGGCCATGACTGGCAGGGTATTGCAGGGTGGATGTGTATCAATTTTGGGTTAATAGATTGATTTGTGAATGGGGAGTGAATTATTTGATGGGCAGGGCACAGTTCTTGCTTTGGCTGTTTGAGTACTGGGAATGGAACCTGGGGCCTCACATCTGCTAGGCAAGCCCTGGACTGCTAAGCTACATCTCAGCTTTAAATGAGAGGAACTTTAAATGAGATATGATCCTGATTTGTTGCATTTCTGGGAAGTTGTGGATAGGCTTCTCTGCCTTTCTGAAGTGAAGATATAAGTAAGCACTGGGATGGAACAGGAAGGAGACAGTGATTTGGATTAATCGAAATTTGAGTGTATTTGGAAAGTGAGGGCCCCTTCGGCTATTTATCATAGGTGCCACTTCATCCATTTACACAGAGGGATGCACAGGAAAACACACTCCAGCGTTGGTAATATTGATAAATTATTTGCTGTCTGTGTCCATCAAGAAGGGAAGAGTCAAACAAATAATTTTCCACCTGCCATGAGGAGCCCTGGAAAGATGGTTCGGCTGTCAAGAGTGCTTGCTGCTCTTGAAGAGGAACCAAGTTCAGATCTGAGCTCCATGTCAATCACCTGTAACACCAGCTCCGGGAATCTGATGTCCCCTTCTGGCCTCCATGGGTACCCACACACAGCTTGTGTATTCACACACATACATATACATAAAAATTAAAATACATTTTAGGAAGAAGGAAGAACTGTTTCTATCTCATCGTGGACAGAATACTATGATCCGGTATTACTATTATTATTTGTGACAGTGTTTCCCACAGCCCAAGCTGACCTGGGACTTGCTATGTAGCTAAGGATGAACTTGAACTTCTGATCGTCCTGTTTCTGCCTTCCAAGTGCTGGGATTACAGGCATGTGCCACCATGGCTGGTTTACTTAGTCCAGAGATGGATCTTCTCAGAGCTTCCTGCATGCATTTCATCCTCTCTACCAACTCATGCCCAACCCTAGCGCTGACACAGTATTAAATGGGAAGTAATTCAGCTCACCAAAAACTATGTATAAAAGGGTATGGGTGATTGTGATTTAAAACTTACATATGTAAATATATATACATGGATGTGTATAAATGGCTGAGAGAAAACCCTGGGAAGATAAATTTTTAATGGATTTTTTTCTAGTTTGGAGGAAACAGGAGTGCAGTAATAGGGGATTGGATTGGTCTTAACTACTTCATTTAGGAATATACTCATGGGCCAATTTTGCTTGTGTTTATATATACATATATATGTATATTTATGAATAAAATGGGATATTCTAAAAGTAAAATTTCATGGAATTATGAGAAAGGGATTTATTTTTTTCCAAAAAATAATACCACATAACCAAATCTCACTTTCTCTGTGTGCAATGTAGTTTCACAGTGTTTAATTTGAGATACATGAGAAGCTTCTGTAAGGCAAAGGACACAGGCAACAAGACAAAATGGCAGCCCACAAAATGGGAAAAGATCTTCACCAACCCCACATCTGATAGAGGGCTGATTTCCAAAATATACAAAGAACTCAAGAAGCTAGTCACCAAAACACCAATTAAAATGTGGGGCACAGAACCAAACAGAATTCTCAACAGAGGAATCTAAAATGGCTGAAAGACACTTAAGAAATTGCTCAATATCCTTAGCCATCAGGGAAATGCAAATTAAAACAACTCTGAAATACCATCTTACTCCTGTCAGAATGACTAAAATCAAAAACACTAATAACAGTCTATGATGGAGAGGATGTGGAGAAAGGGGAACACTTCTCCACTGCTGGTGGGAGTGCCAACTTGTACAGCCACTTTGGAAATCAGTACAGCAGTTTTTCAGGAAAATGGGAATCAGTCTACCTCAAGATCCAGCAATTCCACTCTTGGACATATACCCAAAAGGTGCACATTCATACAACAAGGACATCTGTTCAACCATTTTCATAGCAGTGTTGTTTGTAATAGCCAGAACCTGGAAGCAACCTAGATGCCCCTCAACTGAAGAATAGATGGAAAAAATGTGGCCCATTTACACAGTGGAGTACTACTCGGCAGAAAACAAAAACAAAAGCAAAAAAAAAAAAAAAACCCCAAAAAACAAAAACAATGAAATCTTGAAATTCGAAGGCAATTTGATGGAACTGGAAGAAATCATCCTGAGTGAGGTAACCCAGTCACAAAAAGACAAGCATGGTATGTACTGACTCACATATGGATATTAGACATAGAACAAAAGATTACCAGCCTACAATCCACACCACCAGCGAAACTAGGAAACAAGGAGGACCCTAAGAGAGAAATACATGGTCCCCTGGAGAAGGGGAAAGGGACAAGATCTCCTGAGCAAATTGGGAGCACGTGGTGGGGGGGTAGGAAAAAGAGAAGGAGACAAGAGGAGGGGGATCAGGAAGACTGAGTCAGGGGAGAAATAAAGGAGAACAAGAAAAGAGATGGAGCCATTATAGGTTTAAAGAGAAATCTGTCACTAGGGAAATGTTTAGAAATCCACAAAGAAGACTCCAACTAAGAATCTAGGTAGTAAAGGAGAGGCCACCTTTGATGCCCTTCCCCTATAATGAGATTGATGACTACCTTAATTGCCATCCTAGAGCCTTCATCCAGTAGCTGATGGAAGCAGAAGTAGGCACCCACACCTAAGCAATGAGCCATGCCCCTGGACTCCAGTTGTAGAGAGGGAGGAGGGATGAGCAAAGGGGTCAAGACCTTGTTGGAGAAACCCACAGAAACAGCTGACCTGATCAAGTGAAAGCATACAGACCCCAGTCATAAAGCTGGGGACCCAGCATTGGACCAAACCAAGCCCTCTGAATGTGGGTGCCAGTTATGAGGCATGGGCAGGCTATGGGACCTCTGACAGTGGAACCATTTTTTATCCCTAGTGCACAAATGGATCTTAGGAGCCCATTCCCTATGGAGAGATAGTATTTCAGCCCAGATACAGGCAGGAGGGTCTAGGCCCTCCTCCAAATGATGTAACAGACTTTCATGATCCCCTGTGGAAGGCCTCACCCTCCTAGGGGGGTGTGGGTGGGTGGTGGTGGTGGTGGGGACAGTGGGGAGGAATGGGAGGGAGAGGGAACTGGGATTGATATGTAAAATAATATTTTTTCTAAGTTAAATTTAAAAAAAGATTAAAAACAAGCTGCTATTTCTAAGTGGACTTGAAGCAGCATGAGCTTTTGCAAAAGAAATCTGTTTCTCAAGAGTTTCACTTGGTCTGAGGTGACAGCTCACTTAGTAAAGTGCTTTCCATATCAGCATGACAGCCCGAGTTTGAACCCCAGAACCTATGTGAAAACAAAAGAAAACAAAACAATACCCAAAATCAGGCATGGTAGAAGTGCTTACAATTCTGCTGTGGGAGAGACAGAGGCAGGAGGATCCCTGGGGCTCACTGGCCAGCTCATATGGCCTGATGAGAGAACTGTCAGTCAAGTGGTAGATCCTGGCTCCCCAAAAACAAGGTAGATGGCACCTTGCAACAACATACATAACTCTGCACACACATCCTTACATATGCACGCACACGTACACACACACACGCACGCACACGTACACACACACACACACACACACACACACACACACATTAAAAAAAAGTTTACTTTCAGACAAATTGAGCAGCTCTGGCCAAATATTGAGTACTGGGATGAGAGACCCAGCTTAAATGAGCTGGGGTCCCTGTCCTGAGGGTAACCAGACACAAGTCAACACCTGTCATTTATTTTTAACTACAAGGCTGAATGAATACTCAGAGGGGAAAAGGCCTTGAGCAGACAA
This sequence comes from Cricetulus griseus, assembly GCF_003668045.3. Lineage (NCBI taxonomy): Eukaryota > Metazoa > Chordata > Mammalia > Rodentia > Cricetidae > Cricetulus > Cricetulus griseus. Next base: position 62,057,686 of record NC_048598.1, read on the forward strand.
AGGGATGTTTCTTAGAATAATAATGGCAGTGATTTTTCTCAAGGGCACTTGAGAGTATAAACAATCTGAAGGGCTTTGGTATGCCTAACACACTGCATCAAATTTCACTTTTTTTTCAATTGTAGCCAATTCTGAATTAATTTATACTGCTAAATTAAGCTATTGTCTCTGGGAAAAAAATGATTCACCAGATCCAGCACCTACATACCCCTAGAGTTTGTTTGCTGCAGTCTACTGCTCATCCACTCTATGTTTTTAAAGCACAGAGGGTTTTTTTTTTTTTTTTTTTGAGACAGTATCGCATGTAGCCAAGGTTAGCTCAGAATTCCCTAGGTGGCTAAGGATGGCCTTAAAACAACTGATCCTCCTGCCTCTACTTCCAGAGCATGCTAAGCAAGCACTCTACAGACTGAGCCCAGCCCCAGATGCTACAGCTTTCTAGTCTAAATGTTCTTGGCTTAGATTTTAGAACCACTTAGAATTCTCAGAGTTATTTGTCGTCATTATTTTGATAGCAACATTCTCTTATGTTTGGGCATTTAATTTTGCTAACTAGAAATGTACTGGCAGGGTAGCTAGCTAACAGCACTGATATGTCATATTGAGAGGGCCCTCATAACTTTTAGGAATTTCACTTGAGGTTTTCATAGTTCTGATACTGCGCCTTTTGATATGGATTGTAATTTTAGGCATTATTTTCAGTCCTAAGTGTACATATTCTCATGACAAGGAAATGGCAAGGGAGAGACTTGGGTGAAGAGAGGTACAGGCTGGAGGGTGGGCACTGTAGAGAGGAGAATGAATGCAAAAAGAGTGTAGAGAGATGCATGAAGATGCCTTCATGAAACCTAGCACTTTGTGTGTGCCAACTGCTCCAGTTGGTGTGATAAGGAATAATCAAAAGCAGCTTAGGGGCTTACAATTCCAGATGACAATCCATCACCAATGGGAAGTTGAGGTAGGGACTCAAAGTAGCTAGTCATGTTATACACACAGTCAAGCATAGAGAGAAGGAAATATACCTGTGCAGTGTCAAGGCCCAGCCTAGGGAATGGTGCCTCTCACAGTGAACTGGTTCTTCCTAAATCAAGGCATGCTCTTCCCAAACATGCCTACAGGCCAACCTGATCTAGTTAATTTCTCAGTTGAAACTCTCATCCAAGTTTGATTCCATACTTTGTCAAATTGACAGTTATAACTAGCCAGCACTTTGATCTAAAAATTTAATTAAAATTTATATCTTAAACAAAGTATGTGCTCTTCAGTTTTGAACTGCTGTCAGCTATTGTTTCATAAGACATTTATGCTTTGGTAATTTTCATTATTAAATTTTGGTGTCTTCCAAAATACTGAAAATAGTATTTTTTAATGTGCTTTAAGATTTCCATTTTGGTTGGAGATGGATGTAGCTTTGTTGGTAGAATGCTTACCTATAAGTCACAAAGCCCCGGATTCAGCATGGACTGCATAAACTGATTGTGGTGGCCCAGGTCTGTAACCCAAGCACTTTGGAAAATGTAGGCAGGAGGATCAGGAGTTCAAAGTCATCTGCAGCTGCATCGTCAGTTAAAGGCCAGCATGGACGATAAGAGACCCTGTCTCAAAAGGATTTCTCTTCTCATTTCGTCTTGAATAGATTTTTTTCACCCATATTCTCTGTATACTGTTTCCCATGAAGAGGGAGGTGGAAGTATCCACACGGCTTGCTAGATAGATAGCCTATTCAGAGCCAGCTTGTTCAAACGGCTTGACACAACCACCTGTTGGTAAATCTGAGCGCATCTTAGAGGAATGAGCTATCAAATGACTTGACTCAGATTTTATCTGACGCCACCTTTCCTTTGGCCACATGGCACAACTTCTCTGTAACTCCAGGGAAAAAAATCCCATCCGTCTGGCTAACTTCTGAGTCCAGAGATTTGTGGGGGTTTCTAGGATTCTTCTCTTCGAGGATGAAGGGCTGCACGAGAGAATTGAATAGTGGTCAAGATGGGGATGGATTGTTTAAATGGCTTATTAGTAAGACTGTACGTGCTGAAGTTAGGACCTGGGTAGACAGCTAGCAAATCTGGAAGCTGAGAAGGTGTGCAAAGGCAGAGTGGCTTTGCTTTCAGTGCCCACCTCTCCCGGATGTTGGCGGAGCATAGGCTGCTCCTGCGCATGCTCCATACCTAAAGCCCGTGGGAAGGACTTTTCAGTCTTCTGTCTCTTTTGGCGTCTTCCTCCGTCTTTCCTTGGTGCAGCCTCTGAGCACTGCCTGTTCTCCTGCTGCACGACTGTGCTTTTAAAAAGACTAAGGGACTCATTTCAGGTTTGCTGTCCTGTAGTGTGAGTTGTCGGGTCCATGTTTCCAGATCCTCATGGAAAACTCTGAAAGCCGCATATGCACCAGATATCAATGTCCCACTTTGTTGTCCCTGAAGATTCAGGACTCTGCAGGTTCTCTCTGAACTCAACACCAGTTTATAGAGATGCTTTTCTCCTTTGCATATTCTAAGGAATGATGGCAGGTATTTAATTTTACTCACCTCGGGTTTAATGGGAGGTGTTTTAAAATTCTATTGCATTTATGCATTTAGTCTTTCATTTATTACATGTATATGTAATGGTGTGGGGAACATGTATGCCATGACACACATTGGGAGTTGGTTCTCACCTTCCGCTGTGTGGGTCCTGGGGATCCACATTCATCAGCTTGGAGGAAACCAACTTTAACTGCTGAGCCATGCCACTGGCCTTAAGGGGAGGTTCTAATATTAAGGATTGGTCTCCACCAATCCTTCTCCCCCAATTCTTCCCATCATATGTAAACAGATTGTATGATAAACATTTCTTTTTTTTTCAGGGTGTTAACTATTTGACTTCCTTTGATTCTCAAAGGTTTTTATTTATTATTTTATTATTTTTTGAGACAGGGTTTCTCCGTGTAGCTTTGTGGACCAGGCTGGCCCCAAACTCACAGAGGTCCACCTGCCTCTGCCTCCCAAGTGCTGGATTAAAGGCATGTGCCATGACCTCCTGGCTTCGATTCTCCAAGTTTTAAGACCCAATGATATAACATGACTCCTTCGATTTAATTCAGGTTCTTTTCCTCAGGAAAAGACACAATGATAACATTATTGAGTCAGAATTAGTAATAGTGTTTTTTTTTTCCAAGACCAGTAAGCCCATTTTCCATATTCAGCAGCATTAACATAATTAGAACAATTCAAAAGTCAGTGGAGCAGCTGGCTTGGAGTCCTCCAAAGTTGAATTGACCTCTAGCTTCATAGTGGGATGGAATTTCATTCTCATTTTAAGGAAGGGAAATACCTTTAATGGAATGAATGAAAATATTTAGTCACAGCGACAAGCTTGAGATGATGAGGGCATTTCTTTATGCTTCAATTTCTTAGCAAGTAGGCTTTATGATGTTATGGGAGTTAAATGCAATTTGCTGGTTGATGAGTTGAATGTGGGCTGCCACAATATTATATTGTGCATTCAGTAAGTGCTCAATGAATGCAAGTGAAAGACGATGGTTACTTGTTGCAGTTTATTTCCACATTACTTGAGTAAGCTAAGCATCCATCTTAATTTTAGTTCAAATATACCATATATGATTCTTATGAATTTCTTCATAGTTTAACAAAAATACATTTTAAAAATAAAACTGGAGGGCTAGAGAGATGGCTCATTGGATAAAACTGCTTGTTGCATGGGTGTGAGGATCTGAGTTTGAATCCCCAGGACTGACTTAAAGGCTATGTAGCCCTAGTGCCATTAGGGACATGGAGACAGGAGGATTGCTGGGGCTGCCGGCTTAGCTCCAGGTACAGTGAGAAACCCTACTTCAAAGGGATAAAGGGAGGAGTGTGATGGAGCATGGCATTCAAAATCTTCTTTTGGATTTTGAGCAAGCATTATGAGCCTACCACATGGGAATACACCACATATACACATCTTGTACATATGCACATGTGCATGCACACACACACACACACACACACACACACACACACACACCCTACTCAAACACCAAATATAATAAAGCAACACAGGAACATGTGTTGCTTAGAATTACAATAATTATTGCATCATTGAAAACAAAACTCAGAATAGTTAAATGGGAAAACATTTTCAAAAAGAAGGAAGAAAGTATGGACTAGCTGTTCCTCTCAAAACGTAACAGAACTCCAAGGGAAAACAACCTGAATTGTGATTTTATTGGTAAATGCAACAACAACAACAAAAGAAAATACCCAGGAACAAATAAAATGCAAGCTTTTCCCACCAAAGTTTAGGGGACAGAGAACCCTATCTAGCATGAGAGAAATAAATTAAAGAAAACTCAATGAATAAAATAATGTGATTTCATGAACAGAGAGACTCATGCCACGAAGATGGCTGCATATCCTTCAGTGATGTAGACTTAGCCCAGGTCCCTTCCACATCCCAGCCCACTTTCTCATGGCAATTTACAACATGATGCTAAAATTCACGGAGACATGAAGTGGCTAAAACAGACAAAAACATCTGGGAATGAAGTTAGAGGACTCACAATCCTGATTCCAAATTGGACTGTCACAATATAGTGACCAAGCATTAAAGGAGGGTGAATTCAGAATGTGTAGATAAAATCATCTCATTTGTGTTTAGTGGATTTTTTTTAAACCCAGGTGCCAGGACACTTCTGTGAGGGAAAGACCAGTACTTTCATAAATAATAATAAGACAAATCTAGCAACTCATGCATAAAAGAACAGACTAATTCCTACTACGCTACACAAACATTAACCCCAAGGAATCATAGAACTAAAATTTAAGAGCTAAAAAAAAATGTAAGAGCTAAGATTATAAAAAAAATTTACCATATGATGAACTTTTCATTTTCTTGGATTAAGAAGAGCTTTCATAGATCTGACATTAAGAGAATAAAAAAAAGAAAAATGTGGTAACTGTAATTCAATAATATTTAAAAGCTTTTGTGTATCAAGGACACTGTCAAAAAAGAGAAGAGGGTGGGGAAATTGTTCAGCAGCCAAGAACATTTGCTAGTCTTGCAGGGGCCCAGCATTTACTTCCCAGCACCCACTCCCACAAACCTGTGGGTCTAGCTGCAGTGCATCTGGTGCTCTCTTTTGGCCTCTGTAGGCACCCATAGTTGCACACAAACACACATTTTTTAAAATCATCTTTTTTTTAAGTGTAAAAAGATAACCTACAGAATGGGAGAAAATATTTGCACATAGTTATAAGACAGGGGACTTCTGCTCAGGATACACAAAACCTCTCACACTCTAACAATAAGAAGACATGTTGGGAGAGAATGCCTGGCGGCAGAAGTGCTTACTGAACTGCAGAGGACCTGAACTCAGGTCCTGGAACCCACATCAGGTGCTTACAACTACCTATAACTCCAGCTCTAGGGGATCTAACACTCTTTTCTGGACTCTGAACACCTGTATTCACTTACACATAACCACATACAGACACACAAATAAACAAGAAAATAAAATTTAAAACAAAAGACAAATCACTGAACTCAAAATATGGGGCAAGAGTCCAAATATGTATTTCCCCAAAGAAGATACATAAGTAGCTAGACTAAATAGAAAAAAAAGAGACCCAGTCTTGTCATCAGCCATTAGGGAAATTGAAGTCAAAGCCATAATGAGACTGTCAATATCCAGTAGAATATCTATGGTTAAAATAAATCTGCACAATAATAAATACTAACAAAGATGGAGAGGATTTGGACTTCTTAGACACAGCTGGTAAGAGTGTAAAATAGTTGGGGCTGGAGAGGCGGCTCAGTGGCTAAGAACACTGACTGCTCTTCCAGAGATTCTGAGTTTAATTCCCAGCAACCACATGATGGTTCACAATGATCTATAGTGGGATCTGATGTCCTCTTCTCACATAAAGTTGTACGTGCAGATAGAGCACTCATAAACATAAAATAAATAAGCAAACCTTTAAAAATGTAATGTAGAATAGTTATTGAAAAATGCTAATCATAGATTTTCCATTTCATCCAATAATTCTTTTAGGTATATATACAAGAGAAATGAAAACATGTTTCCATAAAATAGTGTATGATCATTCATAGAAAAATGTGGAATCAACTTAAGTGATCAGTAATCAGTAAATAAACAAAGGTGGTTTATCTGTTGGTGGAAAATTATTCTGCTGTAAAAATGGAATATGGATAGCTTTTACATCATTGGTGACTTCATAAAATTGTGCCTAGAGAAAAAGGTCTGTCTCAAAACCATTCATGAAATGTGTGAAATAAAGTGAATTCTTGGAGACAGAATGTAGTGTAGTGGCTGCCTGTGAATGGAGAGGTTGGTAGGGGTGGGTAACAGATGCCTACTTCTCCAGGCTTCTCTTTCAGGGTATAAAATGTGCTAAAATTGGATTTTGATGATGGTCACACAAAACACCGTATTTATGGGTTGATATGGTATTTGACTTACCTTCGTAAAGCTGTAAATTGAGAGATGACAATGGATTTTAAAGCATTAGATTCTACTTAAATTGTCTTATAGATTAAAATATTTTAGATCCAAAAGGGACCTTAGCAAACATTCACTTGATTTGTCTTTATCTGGGAGGATGAAGGGACTGGAGACTGGTGAAATTAGTTTGTCAGACGATATGAATGCAATTAGTTGAAAAACCAAAAAAATCTACCTTACACTGGAATTCTATAATCAATAGTTGGTAAATCCCACTGAATCCATTTATATAGCAAAATTATGGTGTAGATATGGTAATAACTCATAACTTAATTAGTGTGATACTTCAAAACAGCCACATGCGGGTTGAGTTAATTTTTGTGTAGATGAGATCAAAATGCTGAAAACCAACAAGGAAGAAAGTATAGATGACCTCAAACAGCAGACACGTGCCTGTGTATCCCAACATCTGTTAAAAGAGATGCATGAAATCATTCTTGAAAGAGTCTCTTTAGTTTCTGTGTTGTAGCAGCAAACATGAATCTCTAAAACACATTCAGTAACCCTGGTAATATTTTAATTTTAAACTAAGGGAGAAAGTCCTTAATTCTTTCAGAGCATGTTTTTCTAACTTGGAATAATTGCTTCCACATTGTAGGTTCACATGAAAGGAGAATAAATTATTTTTTGAAAAAAAAAGTTTGAATTTCTTCCATTTACACAGACAGGTGATGGGGAATTTAATTTTCCTTCCAAACCCTGTTGCTGTACCTAGTTCTCTGTGTTAGGATTTAATATTTCAGTCTTCTCTACATGGAGTTTTCCATTAATTCAAACTTTGCAAAAAATAATTACCAAATTTTCAGAGCCATGTAATTAAAGATTGGGAATGAATAGGCCCTGGGCTATGTAATTCTCTGAGGGGAATTCATTTGGCTCGTGAAAATGTTTTAAATCGTGTGTGTGTGTGTTTGTGTGTGTGTGTGTGTGTGTGTGTGTGTGTGTGTGTGTGTAGAGGTGAACGTGTGGAGCCTTGAGTTTTAATTCTTGCCACCCACCTTGTTTGATGTGGCATATATTGTTCTTTGCTACCATGTACATCAGACGAGCTGAATGAAAGGCTTCCAGTTTCTTCTGTCTGGTCTTTACACCTCACTGTAAGGACACTGGGATTATGGATGCACACCCCTGCACCTGGCTTTCCAAGGGCTCTGGGGGATCTGAGCTCAGATTTTCATGCTTACGTGGAAGCTCTTTCCCTTCTAGGCCATTTCTCTAGCCCAGGAAACTTAAGAAAATATGATTTTTAAAGTTGGGAGATTTTACATCAGTATTTAGATGTGTACCTTTTGTTTAAATGAAAAGAAAATGGAAGGTTTTGGAAAAATGGGTCCCTACCCTGGCACAATGATGATCAGGCTTGGGTAGTGGTGGCTGACTGTGGGGTGGTTGCACATCCCAGGATCTTGGCTCCACTTATCATTTGCTCCCAGAAACAATAGTCATACCTGCTAACCCTGCTGGACTCTGCTGTCATGCCCAGTACAATGTTTAGGTTGGAGACAGGCCAGCTTGTGTTGACCTCACTAGACTATAACAGATCTTAAACGTCCATGCTACAACACTATTTCTTAGGTCAAAGCAAATGTCATTCACCCCGTTTGTTGTTTCAAAGCTACAAGAAGCAAGCTGACCACATAGCTGATCATATTAAAGTACAGCAGGTGCAATTATACACATCATTTGATACTGATAGAGATACTGATAGAGAAGACTGCCACTGGGTCTGGAGAGAGAGCTCAGCATTTAAGAGCACTACTGTTGCAGAGGACTTGAGTTCAGTTCCTACCACCCACCGCCACCTGTAAATCTAGTTCTAGGGGACCTGATGCCTTTCTCTGGCTTCTTTGGGTACCTGTACACATGTACACACACACACACACACACACAAACACACACACACACACACACACACACACACACACACACACACTTACTCATAAATGAAAATAAAAACAAGTCTTTTTTTAAACTGTCATATTTTTAGTTAATTCACAGTACTATACTTTTCATTAATTCATTCTCTGACAATTTTCTCCATGTATAATGCTCCATGGCCACATCACCCCCTCCACCTTCTCTCTTTTCTCCTTTCACTACCACCATCCTTCCATCCTCCTACCAAGTCCTCATCCCACTTTCAAGTCTTTGCTTTGATTTGCTGTTTGCTTTGTGAGCCACTGTGTTTAGCTAGGATTCCCCCGCCTCCCCGCTCATGGACCTGGATGAGAAACCATCTCCTGGAGCACGAGGAACACACCCGTGGCCACATCACTGGGGATAATAGTCCCTTCTCACCATCCTTTTAGAGTATAAGCTGTCCTTGTGAATCATTTCCATGTGAAACCACGAGCCAAGGCAGAAGAGATGTCTCAGTTGATAAGGTGAACGAGGAGAATGGATCCTGAGGAATAACACCTGAGGTTGACCTCTGGTTTCCTGTGCATCCACCCACACATGTTCACCTGAACATGCATATAAAACAAATCACACCACATGCTAAGAATCCAGACACATTTAGATATTTCCTGCATCTGGTGATTGATGGGCCAACAAATGATGATCTTAATGGTGAAGTAAGACAAAAATCTTTCCACAACCTCTCTTCTAGTCAAAGCACTATGACAAGAAAAGTAAACAAGACATAAATATTGGACAGGGAGGGCCCAAAGGGTTGCTATCTTATTTCTAAAAGTTTTCACAGAAAGTTGCCAGGAAACAGACTACTGCAACTTGGCCTTCTGAGTTCCACACACGCAGTTATACAAGGATGCCACCTGGGCACAAATAAAGATATTTGAAAATAAGGTGAAACCTTGTTTACAGAATGTTCAAAAGTTATATTCTGATGGTGCCATAAACATATGAAAAGGCCGTAATAAAAAAATGTCCTAATTTAGAACATAAAAAGTAAAGGATTGAGATCTTTGACTTCGAATCATTGACATTCTATATTATGGTAGATTAAAAAGAAAGAAAAGTAAGCTCATACACTTATACAAGGTGCAAATAATTAAAAGTTTTCATTTTTACTACTTAAAAGCAAGGAAGTGATAGCATAAGGAGGTGGGATTTTGGATATGTGTATGCATGTAGAGAATATGCATGCATATATGCATATACACATATTTTGTGTGTATTTATATTAAGGCACATGTGAAAAACTGAGCTTTTTATGAAATGTAAATTTTATTTGCATGTGTGTGTAAGTGAGTGATGCCTGTTTGCATGCATTGTATGTGTGCATCAGCAGCTGTGGGGGTCAGAGACAACATCTGGAGACATTTGTTCTCTCCTTTCACCTTTATATGGGTTCTGAGGACTAGAAATTGGTCATCAGGCTCTGACTGCTGCTGCTGAGCCATCTCATCAGCCCCAAGCTTAACTCTTTCTAGGTGGCATTTAAGTGGATCGTCAGTAAGTACTTTGTGTTCTTGAAAAGATAGTCTAGCCCACCTCCGTCTTTCAACAAGCAGATAACACTTGCAATTTAATTAAACACTGAATAGAGAAAGAGAAACATCTCCAGTAATTTTTCCCCTAAATTTAATTTTGGCAGTTTATTACATATAACATCATTAATATCACAGTCTACATTGTATGGTTTATTAAAATGGTATTATTTTTGTATGTTAATTGGTTTTGAAGGTTTAATGCTTACTCTTGATTTACTTGGCTTTTAGCATGCTTTTACTCACTTCAGGGTTATGTGGGGTTGAGGAGTACATGGAGGGAGCTTATTCTAAAATAAAATAGAATAAATAACCTCTCCGAGTGCAAAGAGACACTCTGGGTAATTGGCAGGATTTTAACTACCAGCTAAAACCTCTGCAAAAATGGATCGACTTCCAATTTATTTGACTCTGTCCATTTCCTCAGTCGTTTTGGGTTTTCACTTGTGTTCAAAGACATTTAATGAAAAATAATGGCTGCCGCAGTGTGCAGGGACATTGCAGTCAAATCTTTGCTGGATTTTCAGAATGCATTTCCCCTCATAAACTGCTTCCCTAATGAGTTGTGTTGTGTCTCAACTGGCTTTGCAGCATTTAGCCTGTGCTTTCCCCAACTGGCCCCAGATGGAAAAATACTCTCTTGAAATTGGATGGCTTTTTAAGTGTTGCTCTTCACAGCCAGCTCAAAGCAGCAACAAAACACAACAACAACAACAAAAATCAGCTGAACAGAATGCCTTTGATAGCATGGTCCATACCCTGCCCTAGCATCCTATATGCTTGAATGCTTTTTTGCTTCGGGCAGTTGGGATTTTTCTAATTTAACTAACTCATTAACATTAGCAGATGACACACTGCAGAATTTTCCATTCCACTGGAGTTATAGGCATGCTGTCTTTATTTATTTATTTTTATTTACTTGCTATGTGTTATTTATTTATTCTTAGGATTTCCTTATGTAACTGTTTCATTTCTAATCTGATTTTCTTCTGAAGTATTCACGTGAAGAGCAGAGACATTTTGTACATAAAGGAGAGGCTGAGGAGGGATGTGGGGAGTCCTTAAAAGAATACCCGGGAGAGAGGGAGTTGGGAGATGCTCATGGTGCTGCGGTCTCAGTGTGTGCACTGTAAAGATGCAGTTGCTGTATGTGTCTTGACAGCCGCTGGCCAAACCAGAGTGTCAATAAAGGCAAGTTATCCAAGGTTAGCTCCACCCAGATTTTGCTAATACTACTAGCAAAAATCATTTCTTCATTAATACATTATTATATTTTACATTGCATTTGGCTAGTTAATATGTGAATTTCTTCTTAGACTTCAGGGGTCCTAAAAATTTGAACATATATTTCTGTCCCCTTCCTCCTCTCTTCGTTTTCCTTTTTTCTTTCTCCTCTCTTCCCTCCTTTCCTGCCTCCCCTATCCTGTCTTTCTTCCTTCCCTTCCTAGCTCTCTTTCTTTCTTCCACTTTACTTTTCCTACTTATTTTCCTGTCTCTTATTTCCCAAGTGCTCCCAATATATATGCATACCACCATATCTGGCTATTGTGTTTTATCTTTTAAGTGGTCTGGCCTTTACCTCTTGGGATGACTTTACTCTGCACTTTCCCATGATCATGTTTTCATGTTTAGTGAACAGGTGTGTGTGTGTGTGTGTGTGTGTGTGTGTGTGTGTGTGTGTGTGTGTGTTGTCTATTTGGTGTATGTTTGTGTTTGTGCACATGTGTGTAGGTACATGTACATGCATGTCTATGTGTGTGGTGGCCAAAGGTCAATGCTAGATTTCCTCTGTCATTCTTCACTCAATGTTTTGAGACAGACTCTTTCACTGAACTGGTAACTCATTGATTTCACTATGCTGGCCGGCCCATGAGCTGCAGTGATGCTCTTGTCTCTACTTCCCCAGCTCTGGGATCACAGGTGTATCTGCAACTCCTGGCTTTTACATGATTGCTGATCCAGACTAGGGTCTTCATGCTTGCCTGGCAGGCACTTTACTTACAGAAATTTCTCCGCAGTCCCAACCAACAAATGTTCACATTTATAGTGTGGGCATGGTGCTTCCAGTGAGGCAGGTAAGAGGCCAGGACTTCTGTTGTCACCATATTGCTCATTGTTGGTTGATCCTTATTGTCCTGAAATGTTAACATTGTTCAATGCTTGTATAATATTATTGTCAAGTAATTTGGATGTCATTTCTACCATTAAATTACATGGTTGACAGCTTGAAGAATGTGAAAGAATTGAGCAAACCAAGCAGGTAGACAAACTAGGCTATCTGAGGAATTTTACAAAGATTCTCATTCTCCCTGGGAACATTCTTCTTAAGCTATGGTGAAACATAAAATCCATCACCTAGAGTTCTTCCTGATTTTATTATGTATACTAGAGGGATGACTAACATTCTAGTATTTAATGCTGAGCATCTATTGTGTGCCAATCACTGGAAAAAAGACTCAAGTTAATTGTCTTATTAATGGAAGTTTCCTTATTAGTGGTAATTTAGAGAATTAAATATATTAAAGAAGTTGTTGAGTGTTATTAGCTAGTAAGAAGTGGAGACTGAAAGCCAGTGTCCCCTTTGATTTGGGATGAGAGCTTGTAGTTGGCAACAATAATTTGGCACTTTTTTGTAGGCACTCCTTTTCTAGCTATTTTTATTCTCAAGAAATGAATTTTCCTCCAGGCACAGTTTTTTTTCTTTTCAAAACATGGTTTCTCTGTGTATCCTCGACTGTCCTGGAACTCATTCTGTAGACCATGATGGCACTGAAGTCACAGAGATCTGCCTGCCCCTGCCTCCTGAGTGCTAGGATTAAAGGCATGCACCAATGCCTGGCTCACACTATTCTTTTGTAGCCCCTTCTCATCCTTTCTCATGGTCCCTCTGCCTGGAGTGATGTTCTGTATCTTTTTGCATAGATGCTTCTTACCCTAGCCATTCTATATAAAAAGGTTCTGTGTTGGTATATGTAACTCAGTTGTATCACTGACTGTAGTTATTTCCTAAAACCATCAACTATCACAGTTTGGGATTATTTCTTTGTTTGCCTACTCATTATCTATATATTCCACTAGAAGGTTAAGTTCCATGGAGGCAAGTACCTAGTTTTTCTAGTTGAGTGCACGTGTGTGTGTGTGTGTGTGTGTGTGTGTGTGTGTGTGTGTGTGTGTATGTATGTTTGTTTAGAATGGCCAGATTTACAATGCTCAGTATTCCTTTATCACTTCCCACCTTATTTTTGGAGACAGTCTCTCTCTGAATCTGGAATTCATGGGTCTAGAAAGACTGCATGGCCAGTGAGCCTCAGACATCCCTTCTTGTCTGCCTCCCTAGCACTAGAATTACAGACACAGCATTGCTCTTAGTTTTTATGTGGGTTTTGGGGAATCCAATTCAGGTCTTTCATGCTTGCATGGATAGCATCTTATCCAAAGAGCCATGTCCCTATGGCTAGTCCTTCTTATACATGCCTATGCCTTCAACATCTAGGGACTGGGTATTCTATGTAGAAAGCACTCAGAATATACGTGCTCATTGTAAAGAGATGGCCTATTGTGTTTTGGGGATTAAAATTAGGAAAGCATGCATTTGATAAAGAGGGAAGTTGGCATCCCTACCTGTCTCTGTGTGTCATAGCTACTCTTATCCAGGCTGGTCTTAGCTACTGTGACTAAGGGCTGCCACATGGCAAGTTAGAAGTCTAAAAGGCAGGTTCCCAAGCAGTTATCAGTTGACTAATACTTTCTCCTACTATGGTAGAGCTAGTATCTAACATCTTTTTTTGAAACACTCTCTGCCTTCTGTTGTTTTTTTTTTCTATTACAGTCTTGCCAAACACACATACCTTTAGAACTTGTTATGTGTAAGAGACTACTATCTAGGGTATTAAAGGTCATGAATATTGTGTGAAAATCAGGAGAGAAAGGGAATCTTTACCAACGGTGTTTGTTGTGAAGATCTTCTGATGAAAGTAAGACAGGCTCAGCACCTGAGCTGGAGGTGGCGGTTGGGGGATCAGGCAGGATGGAGTGAGAGTTAAGATAAAAGCAGGCTCATCAAAATTCACTTAGGGGTTTTGGGGGACCGTAAATACCTGTTGGCAGAATATGGGCTGTTTTGTTTTCATTGGTGTTTCTGGGAAGAAGAATACCTTGCCAATAAGCAACTTATGGTAGATCCAGTTTGTTTTAGCTCACCCTTGCAGATTACAGTCCATCACTGCCAGGAAGTCACCATGGGAGACTGAAAGAGGACAGGTACAGACCAACTGTGGCGTGATGCAGACCATTTGCTTTTGGCCACAGTCTGCTGGTTTAACATGCCAATCCATTCCCTGACTCTGCAAGCACAAGCTATACAACATACACACACCTCCAAAAAGATGGCTCAGTGGGTGCCACTGAGAGAAGTCTTGTGAGTTGAGAGGCCCAGTTTTAGACTTACTGTTTGGGTATGGGTAATTTTTTGGCCCTAGTTTCTGGTAGGAATGCTGCTAAATGAAAAGTTTAAACACTGTGTGCTTGCTCACAAAACCCATGTTCACTTTTTGCAGTGGCTGTGGAGACAGACACGGGATTCTTATAAATTGCAAAGGAAAACACATCGCTCACCCATGGAGGGGAAAAGACAGCTGGATAAAAGGGACTTTGGTAAAAGACTCTCTCTGGACAGCAGTCTTGTGGTAAGTGCTAAATATTCACTGACCACTGTATGTGTTTTGGCTTCAGATACATTATTCTTTGACTGTTACTTCCTGAATGCCCAGCTCCTAAAACCCTGGTTCCATTTACCCCATTAGCAGCGTCCTTTGGGATTTGAGCTCATTTATTTTTTACAAACTCAAAAGCCAGAAAATTATTGGAATGTTTGTACAGTGTCTTAATAGTTAAATGTCATAATCTGTCAGCATTACATATAATTACATTAATTCTGGCTGAAATAGACATTAGCATATACAAAAATGTGCCTGTGCCTCTGGTCCAAATGCCAGGCCTATGTGTAGTTGCTCCATCATACTGTTCACTATAGAGCTAAACCAAACAAAAATTCAGTGCAACTCTTGAGTGTTGAAGAGCCAAGGGAGTGCTTATGGGCTATGTATTTGTTCCATTCTACGGAATGTTTCTTTCTGAGAGTTCTCACTCTGGTGGACATTATTCTTTTTTAAAAATTTTAGTTAGCATGTGTACATATGGTGTGTGTGTGTGTGTGTGTGTGGTGAATTCATGTGGAGATCAGAGAACTGTTTCAGGAATCCAATTTTGCCTTCTCCCTAATTGAGACAAAGTCTCTCTCATTTTGGCTGCTGTGCTGGCCCTGGAACTTCCCACTGGTTCTTTTATCTCCACATCCTATCTTTCCACGGCTATCCTGGAATTTCAGATGAGCATACCATATCCAGCTTGTTGTGAGGGTTCCAGGGATCAAACTCATGTTACTAGGCTTGCTTGGCAAGCACTTTTTATCAACAGAAATGCTCTTGCTGGCCCAATGGACATCATTCTTAACAACCGGGCTGGATTCCCTTCATGTGTGGGAATCTGGTTAGCTCAAAGAAACAGTTTAAATCACTGTGCTTAGAAGCTAGGTTTCTTCTCCACAGGCTCTGGATCAACACATGTAAGTTACTTCTGTTCCATGACACATGTGAACACAGCAAGAAATCAGATGAAGACAATAGCTTAGTGCCATTTGCTCATTAGGGAAATACAGATTTCTCTTATTCCCTTCTTTTGTGGGAGCAGCAGGAAATTGCCTTACTCAGTACTCACAGCAACTGGCCTAGAGACTGGTACATAGGCCATAGCTGATGAAATATCTGTTGGGGCTTAAAGAGCATGAGCACCTGGGTTCTATTCCAAGTACACATGTAAAAAAGCCAGGTGTGAGGGCAATGCTAGGAAGTGGAGGCTGATGACCTCCAAGGCTGTTTGGACAGGTGGCCTAGCTTATTTGGTCAGTTCCAGTCTTGTGAGTGACTCTTTCTCAAAAAAAAAAAGAACAAGGTGAACAGAGGTGCCTGAGGAATAACACCAAGATTGCCTGCTGACCTACACTTACACATATGCACAGACATACACCTGCATGTCCATGTCCACCTCTCCCACCCTGCACTATTTACGAACTGGTTTATCAATTATGTCTCTCAACTTCAGCTCTGAGTCCAGGTTCAGTTTTTTTTTCTTCATCTACAGACTTTATTAGTTTTGCTGTGATCATGACCACTTCCCTTTAAAGCTTTTCCTGCATGAGGTTCTGGGTGTTAGGAAGATGATATACAAAGCAGTCACATGTCAAGTTCTTCTGTGTGACCCAGAACCTGGTGCCAACTGTGAGCTCAGTGTTGACCAGTGTGCTCTTAGAGGCCATGGATGCTGGTGATGCTTTAAGTGTCCTTTCCTGTGGATGCAACCATACCTCACACATTAGGTCCTGTGATGTCTACAAGGAAATGGGCAAATGAGGTGTGTACTGTCATGTGTCCATTCCCTTTTCAACTTCTGGAAAAGCTGGCATACCAGGAGTATTTCCTGGGGCTCTTTTGCAGGAGAAGGTCTTCATGAGCATTGACAATCCAGTGTGGTCTGACTCTGCCTAGGCAGAGACAGAGACAGCTACAGCCATATGGACTGATGGGAACAGTTTAAAAGGGATTCTTTTAATCCAGAAATAGCATGCTGGTTGTTTGGGCTCCAGAGCCACCTATTTCTGCCTCCAGTCTCAACTAATATTCAAATATCCTATAAAGGCAAACGTGCTAAGCTATGATCTTTCAATAGTTCATAGTATCAGTCCTTGGGAAAAGGCCTTTGATCAATTCAGAATGTGAACTGGAAGACCAGAGTTCTACGGATGCTGTTGGCAAACATAAGGATATGTGTAGTTATTTATTTTTTGTGTGTGCACATGTTTACATGGCAATGCATGTATGTGGACGTAGGGAACAATTTCCTGGAGTCCATGCTCGCCTATTATTTGGGTATTGAGGATTAAACTTAGGTCATCAGGCTTGGTGGCAGGCTTGGTGCCTTCACCCACTGAGCCTTCATGTTGGCACCCATCCTATTTTTTGAGACAGGGTCACTCATTGACCTGGGATGTTTTTAAACAGATAAGATTGGTGGGCCAGCGAGCCACAGGGATCTACCTGTCTCTGACTCCCCAGCTCTGAGGTCACAAGCATGTACCACCAGTGACAGCTTGTTACATGGGTCCTTGGGATCAAACTCAGGTCCTCTTCCTTGTGTACCATACTTTACCAAATGTGCTGTCTTGCTGGCTTCCTTCTGTTTTTTGAGACAAGACCTCACACTGGCCTGGAATTCACCAACTTGGTTGCACTGGCCAATAAATCCCCAGGATCTGCCTATCCTTACCACCCCAGCATGGGGACTGTAAGCTTAATCTGGCCAGCCTGGTGGGTTTTGTTTTGTTTTTTTCTTCCTACATTTATTCTGGCTATGGAACTCAGGTTCTCATGCTTACAAGCCAAATACCTTACTAACTGAGCCATCTCCCTAGCCTTGTAAAACTCTTTTGAATCACAGAATGGTAAACTAGGGATGTGTTGTCTAGTCCTTTGCCTAATGGAAGAAATAGTTAAGACCCAGAGGAGTTACCTGCTTTTCCTAAAGGTAACCAGGAGAAAAACACCAGGTCAAGAGCACAGGTCTCCGTCTCTCGTTTCTGTTCTTTATCTTTCGCCCAGGAGGAGATGTTCTTTGTGGACACTAGGTGGATGAAAAGGAAACATGGAGTTCTTATAGTTCGATACTCCAGCGCAATAACCATTACGACCAAAATGTCTGAGTTAGGAGACCCAGCGGTGATTCCCTCATTCAGACTTTACAGGAGAAATTTCCTCCTCATGTACTCTAAGAATAAGGTGCTGTTAACTTTAGTACCTTTTTATTTTACTTAATCAAATCATAAAGTATTGAGTTAGAAATTATAGTGCTCTTGCAATGGCTTTAAAAAAATTAGTTTTAGGCTAGGGGAACCATAGAATGAAGAAACATGTAGTGCAGATAAAGGAAAACGAAGAATAAAAAAACAGTTTATGTCCTTTAGTGACAACTTGGCACACAGAGGGATTTTGAAGTGTGTGTGCTTTGTGTACACTTGTGTGTGCATGTGTGTAACTGTGTATGTGTTTGTGAGAGAAAAGGAGAGATGCGGAGAGGGAGCCTGGGGGAGACCTCACGCATGTCCACAGTCATAATCTTTAGTCTTTGATGTTGATTTTACTTCATCAATGACCCTCTACAAGGATAAAGTGACATTTAAGTGAAATGGAAATAAAAAATGTGGGTTCCCAAGTGGGGGAGTAAGGCTTGGAGAGGAAGGTGGCGGGTGTGGACATTTGTAGGATTGTAGCAAGCATCCTGTTACGCACAGCAAGTGTAGTCTTTTTGGTGATAACAAAACCTCAGAATCTGAAGCCTCTTTTTGTACTCACACTTCTCAGCCCTCTGCGTGGCGCCTTTTGATCAGCCCAAGCCTGGCCTCACTCTGTCCTCTTTGATTTGGAGGCTCCTTCCCAAGTGCCTGGACATTTGACACTTGGAGTCACAGTAGCAGCCAGTGGAAGCGAAGACTGGGTTTTGGGTTTTAGATGTGTTTTTAAATTGGTATGTGTTGCATGCATGTCTGTGTGGGACTTGAGTACATGAGTTTAATGCCCACAGAGGCTGAAAGAGGATGTCAGATCCCCTGGAGCTGGAGTTACAGCCAGTTGGGAGCCTCCTGATGTGGGTGTTAGAAATAGAACGTGTGTTCTCTGCAAGAGTAGCAAGTGTTTTTAACAAGACACTGACTTGTCTCTCCAGCCCCTGAATGCTCCTTTTTTCTTAAAACCAATGCACACTTCAATAACAATTCTTTTGTTGTTTAATATGTGTGTGTGTGTGTGTGTGTGTGTGTACAAGAGCAAGTTGGAGGATAACTTCTGGTGTTGGTTGGTCCTCACTTTATGCCTGATTTGAGGCAGGACATCTTGCCACAAACATCTTGTATACACTAGGCCTTGAAAATGTCAACCTGTGCCATCCGGTCTTCCATCAGCACAGATTTCTGAGGGCTGGGGATAGATCTAGGGAAAAGGCCAGAAGTCAGAAGATGGAGGACTGGGACAATTAGTTGCCAGAAATCTTGAATGGTCTAGAGAGAAATCCAGGAAGGACAGAGAGCTTATGGTTTACAATAACACCAGTGCTGAGGACAGCAGGTAGGGCACAGAAGGAAGGTCCAGGAAGCAAGCACAGGCCTGTCAGCAGTAGCGGCTGATGGAGTCTAATACCAAAACTACCTTAGCTGGCAGCTCTAGGTGTTTGGTTGGCAAATCTCACATTGAGGTTAGACCACAATGGTTTCCGTCCCGTAGTAATAGTAGCAGAAATTTATTGAGTTTTAATACATGCCAGACAGTCTACTCAATGCTTTATATGGAAATAGTTGGCTAATACTATGACAACTCTTTAAGGTAAGAATTGTAGCTGTCCCATATTTTACAAATGAGAAGTCTGTAGCTCAGTGCATGCCTCTGCTTCCTCGTGGCCGTGGGCCTGGTGAGTGATGGAGCTGAAATTTCAGTTTGGGTCTGGCTTTGCAAACTTTAAAGTTCTGAAGTAGAAACCTCTTCTGTGACAGCCACAGGAGTCTGTCTGTGCTGCTTCATTGCCAGAAGGGCCTCCGGCTGTTCTGACAGAACCAGAAACTTCCATGGGTACTGCCACACCTGTCTTACCTGTGCCAGTGATAAGGGAGACAAGCTTGGTTTCCGCAGAAACAATCTCTCAAGGAGTGGTGTTGGGAGGGAGGGCGTCATAAGGAATAAGGAACATGAGTATTGAAATGTGGGGCTAGGTCTGCTTTCTGAGCTTGTGAGTTTTATTCAGATTAACCAAATCTTTGAAAATGTGTGAATTTAGTTGAGGAATTATTGCCCAGAGGGAAGTACTTGGGGAGAGATGGAGAACACCCAGCTAGTAGGTAGCTGTCCTTCCTGTCGGGGTGCAGCAGGGTTCTGGCCTGGCAATCCTATTTGAGAACTAAGTAGACTTTTGGCTAGACTGCTGACTGATGGAGGGAGGGGAGAACCAGCAGAATTTCCCACTTCCAGAGGGAGTGCTAATGTTTAGCTCACCACTAGCAGCTGGTGCCACCCAGGAGGGTTTTCCTTCATGGTGGTTTAGGCTTTTTCTGAAAGAGATTTTGCCTTTGGTTCCTTTCAGTGGAGCCTATCCTGACACTTTCTCTGGAGACCATGCTGGCCTCGAACTCACAGAGATCCACCTGCCTCTGCCTCCCGAATGCTGGGATTAAAGGCATGCACCACCAACACCTGGCCTAAATTGCCTTTGATTAGAATGTTATATCACAACAGCTAAATGAAGCTATAACAGTCACTGTGTGGAATGACTTCGCATTTCTGATTCTGCTTCCATCTCCCAACCACTGGGATTACTGGTGTGTTCCTGGTTTATATACAGTGCTAGGTATGGAATCCAGGGTTTTTTGTCTGCTAGGAAGTTTCTCTACCAGCTTATCAACATGTCTAGCCCCAGATAATGTCCTTCTTGATGGGATCTTAGCTACTTGATTTAAGTGATTGCACCATTTCTGAAACCTTGACATTATCGACACTGCAGACTCGATAATTCTTTGTGGTAGGTGTGTCCTCTGCATTTGTAGAACATTTAGTGGAACATCAGCCTTTTACTCATCCATCTCTTCTGGTTATGATTACCAAGTCAGCCTTCAGACTTGATCAGCTGTCCCTGCACCTGGGAGCAGATCACCCCTGATGGAGCTAAAGTATACTTTCTTAGAGGACACAGGCCATGTCCTATTACATTTGTGCTCCCAAAGCTTGACACATTGACCATGCTTAATGTGATGAATGTGGGTTTGAGCTTGTCCATGGGTAACTATCTGTCCATTATCTCCAGAAATTTAGCATGGGATCCTGGGTTTGGAGAGGTGCTGTTGTTGTCTGTGATGATTGGAGAGAGAAGAGGACATACTACTTATTCTCATGCAAAGATAGTGCTACTGTATATATTCTCTCTCTCTCTCTCTCTCTCTCTCTCTCTCTCTCTCTCTCTCTCTGTGTGTGTGTGTGTGTGTGTGTGTGTGTGTGTGTGCATGCATGTGTATTCACATGTGTGTAGAAGCCAGTGAACAGTAGCAGTGTCATCCCCTAGGTATCATCTATTTTGTTTTTGAGACAAAGTCTCTTACTGGCTTAGACTTCACCAAGCAGGTTCAGCTGGCTGCCAATGACTCTAAAGTCTTTGAATTGGCTTAAATGCTTTATATTAACATATAACTTGTAATTTTTTTGGTGGGGGGTGGGGTGGGATGGGGGGAGGATCCATACGGTGTCATAAAATTCATAAAATTCTCAAGGTACAGTATGGCAGTTTGACTGCACTGAGTGCTTCCCAGAGTATCTGCCCATGGACCACTTTTCCTTTTGTACCCTGATCTCCATCATCAACTGTATTTAGCTAGGGCAGCGAGTGCTATCTTTCAGTATCTGATTTTGTAGTTCTCTGAATCCTTGTAGTCTCTGAGATCAGTAAATCAAAATAGAAACTAGACATGTTTTGAAAGCATTTGCAGATGCTGTGTTATTGATGAGGTGGGAGATTATCCTATTTCCTTGGCAGAAATAAGGACAAATGGGTGGAGATGTTTGCTTGGCATGCTCCCTGTTTCCTTATGGCACTAAGATCTGCTTGTCATCTTCCTGGTGTCTTACCATCTTTCAAATAACTGGCTTTATCAGAGCCTCTGTGTTTCCATGGCAACTGAGTTTCCTGCATTTTCCTGTGGCAGCCTCATGCCATTTTCATGGCAGGCTCTCCAGTGCTTTGTCCATAACAACAGGTAGCATGTTGATCAGTCTCTTTGGGAGCACATCCTCCAACTTACCAGGCTCTGGGGTGTCCTTCCGGCATGTTGTTTTCAGGGCATTCTGCCCACCTATTGTCTTGGAGTGTTCTTCCTGAGGCCTGGTTTCAGGATGTTCCTTCTATGTTCTCATTTTTAGGGTGTTCCTTCTGCGTTCTCATCTTCAGAGTGTTCATCTCCTGTGATTGTTTTCTGATGTCCTGTGTGCCAGTAATGAGACACTCCCTGTGTGCCTTTTCTTCATCTGTGGTCACAGGAATTGAGCAGCTAGTGGGCAAAGCTCCATGGCATGAAGGTCAGGAAATGCAAAGCAGGGTTTCTATTAATTTGTGAAATTTTAACAATCTGGTATATTCAGAGATCACAGTACTAGCAGGAGATACACAGCAGGGAAAACAACAGTATGGATCTCGGAAGATGACATCATTGGTGAAGTGCTTACTCCACAAGCTTAAGGGCCTGAGTTCAGTCTGCAGAATCCCAGTAAAAGAGCCAGGAACAGTGGCATAGATTTGTAACCCCAGTGCTTGGAGGTAGAGGCAGGTGGATTTCTGGGGCTCACTGGCTAGCCAGTGTATCCAAATCAGTGATTTCCAGACAGTGAGAGACCCTGTCTTAAAAGTAAGGGGATATATTATGAGGAATGACACTTGAGGTTGACATATGGCCTCTGCAAGCACCTGAACCCCCCCCCCACTTGATTGCTCTCTTTCTCAGGATTCAAAAAGAAGTTACCTTTCTGTTTTTATTGATAAAAAATTCTTAGCACAGGTAGGAGGACTTTCATATTTCTCTTTACAATACTGGCCTGAATTTAATCTGTGGTGTCCCTGCACTACCTGTAGCAAAAATTTATTGAGGAAGCCACAGAGCCTTTAAAACTGCTTCCAATGTGCTTGGTTTATACTTTTGAAGTTTCTAGATCATAGGTAAGCTCTGCTGTAACCCCCGAATCACTTTCCCACTTTCCTACTGTCCCCTCTGGCCACCACTGTTTGTTCTCTCCTTAACATTTTCCTCTCCTATCTCCTGGTGTAAGGCAGGGTGCATCACACAGCTAAATTTTGGGGGTTCTTTGCTTTCATTGTTTTATCTGTGTAAGTTGTACCAACTCTACATAATCAATATCACCATCCGAATCTCAATTGTTATATACTCACTTCCCTTACTGTGCTGTCATTTGTTATCAGTTAATATTTATTAAACACCCACAGGGGTCACAGGATGTCCTGCCTTGGCTCAGCTTAGCCAATATCTATGATCTTTCTGCCACTTTTGTTCACAGCCATCCTCTCCAACCCAATTCCAATTATTATTTTGAGAGCCAATCTAGAGGCATCATATTTGAACATTCCACTTAATGCCAGATGCTCAGACCAAGTTCCCTTCCTTTGGACCAGTTTGCAGTTGTCTTTGGTCTGGGGTCCCTTCTGAAAGCCCCAGCGGAGGTTTCTCCTGGTTCCTTTACATTCCAGGGGATTCCAGATGTTTCCTCCTCATAAATTTCCATTTTTTAAATGAGACTTATTGGATCATAATTGTCCATTTCTGAGAGTGCCTCGGAGGTTCTCTCTCCTTCTGTCTTCCGGTACCTCTTCGGTCCTTGGTTTGAATTATCTGTCTTCGGCCTGGTAGGTTTCCTAATATGGTTCATTCACAGACTGCTTTATGCACATGGCTGTGTTGAGGGAAATAAAATCATTTGGTCTGGTGAATTCTGGGATCCATCTGTCAGAGCTGGCACTGTGAGGAGCTTGGGGGCTGTTGGTTTTTCATAAGGGAAGCTTTTGTCGGAGGCCTGCCATCTTTGGAGTAGAATAGCTCAGAGGCCTGGCAGTAACCCAGTGTGAGTAGGCACGGTTCGGAGACAGAAGTGCTTGCAGACATCAATGAGGTGCCCTGGGATGAAGCTATTGCTGTCATTCTTTTTTCCTCTCGTGGTGTCCCAGCTGGCCCTGTGAACATGGGAGGAGGTGATGTGGACAGGACAGACCCTGGGGTAATAAGGACTATGTGAGGATCTTCTGGGCCAGATAGGATGGGCCCTCCAGCCTGCTTGGTGAAGTTGGCAAGGGGAGAGGGATCCAGAGAGAGAGAGAGAGAGAGAGAGAGAGAGAGAGAGAGAGAGAGAGAGACAGAGACAGAGACAGAGAGACAGAGACAGAGACACAGAGAGAGACAGAGAGACAGAGACACACACAGAGAGAGACAGAGAGAGACAGAGAGACAGAGAGAGACAGAGAGAGGGGGAGGGGGAGGGAATGAGATGGGAGAAGGAGAGAGGAGGAGGTGTAAGAGGGAGGGAAGGAAGGGACAGAGAGAGAGAGAAGAAAGGAGAAGAAAGGAAGGGAGGGAAGATGATGAGAAAGATAAGAAATGAAAGAGAATTGGGGAAGGGAAGGAGAGATGGAAGGAATGAGATAGTTGAGAGATATTTCTCATCCTTGTAGAAGGATCTGGAGAAATCCCCACAGTCTCGGGGTCAGCAGTAGACTGTGTTTTTTGTCAGTTTTCTGTCAGTTGGGAGGAAAACAGATGGGATATTTCAGGTCAGGTGACAGGAGGGGAAGCAAGGAGGTGGCAGGCAGGGAGGGTTGGAAGCACATCAGGAACCACAGGACCCTGCATCTAGGAGGAGCTAGTGCCATCCCTGTATAGTAACTGCCCTGCCCTCATACCCCAAGGCTTGAGGAGTCAGCCAGCTGGCAGTGAACACCACTTTAGGTGGAGGGACCATTGCCAAGGGTGTCCCTCGAAGCAGGTCAGAATGTCAGCATTAAACTTCCCTTTTCTGTGAGCTCTAGTCCCCTACAGTGGCTGCCATTGGCTGAGTCCATTTGGAAGTCAGAGGGGCAGGTGCTGTGGTACCACCCTGGGGCCAGTGCAAGGAGGGGAAGTGTGGAAGGTAAATTCATTCAGAAGGGCTGTGTGTGTGTGTGTGTGTGTGTGTGTGTGTGTGTGTGTGTGTGTGTGTGTGTAAACATGCCCAGTTAGCTGTGGAAGCAAGGGGCAGTATTGGTCTTCCTCAGGAGCTTCTGCTCTCTACCTTATTTTTGACATGGGGCCTTTTACTCTTAACCAGAATTTGCTGGTTTAGCACTCTGCCTACTGAGCCAACTCCCTAGCCCCATAGCCTTTTGTTCATTCATTCATTTGTTTGTTTGAGACAGGGTCTTACTATGCAACCCTGCCTATTCTAGAACTTACTATGTAAACCAGGTTGGTCTTGATTGGAGAGAGATTCACTTGCCTCTACAGGAGTTCTGGGATTAAAGGTAGCCTCTGCTTCCTGAGTGTGTGCTACAACTGAAGGCAGGTACTACCACACCCAATAGTCCATTTTTGATATGGTGTTTGAAGTGAGTTTCTCTGTGTGGTTTTTCAGCCTGGTACCTTGTGTTGTTTGCCTAAATTCGATGCTGACAATATATCCTTAGAATTCAGGTCCTACTCACCTGTGATATGGACTTTTTCCTGCGGGGTCCTGGATGAAGATGCCTGGTACAGAGCTGTGTATCTCTGGATGACACTGGGTGATCTATTACATTGGTCACTTCATTAGAATTCTAAATTCTTGGGCTAGGGAGATGGCAGTATGGTTACAACACTTGTTGAGTGAGCTCAGATCCCCAGCACCCATGTAAAAAGCCCAGTATGGTGGCAGATGCTCGTAATCCCAGTGATAATGGGGAATTAGAGACAGGTGGATCCGTGGGGCTCATTAGATAGCAGGACAGCCTACTTGGTGAGTCCCAGGATAATAAGAAACCCTGTCTCCCCAAAGGTTGATGACATCTGAGGAGTGACAACCTAGGTTGCCCATTGGCTTCCACATACATGTACACACACATGCATGCAAGCACCATGAGTACATCCACACACATGAACATGGACATACTCAAAATAATCAATAAGTAAAGGAATAAATATTTTGTACAGACATGCTTGGCTGGAAAACCCACCTACACTGGATATGCATCCCTTTGCCCGTATGAGCTTGGCCATCTTGCCTGCTTTCTTTAAGTCTCCATACCCTTACGTATAAGCAGATGTAGTTATCTCTCCCTTCATGGCCAAGGGGAAGAATCAAGGAAAGTAACTTCCAGCACATGCAGCACTGAGCCTTGTATGCCCTCTTTTCTGTATTGTGAACACAAGGTGGTGGCTCTCTTTGTCAGCGTATAGAAGGGGGGATTCAGAAAAGGCAAGTTTGTTTTCCTTTGCCTTTTAAATATGCATATATGGTCTTTAAGAAAGAGAAAGTCATAACTAGAATGCTCTCAGCCAAAAATGTCCACTCTGGTTCCTTGCTACAGGTTGTCTCTTGCCAAGCTCAGAATTCCTTTCTTCTTACTCCAGTTGCTTGGGAGTTCCCTATTAATGACTATGCCAGACTTTTTAATATGGAACATTGTATTTTTTTTCTGGAAGTTTTGGGCTTCTGCCCTCCCAGCTGAATTCTGGCCAGTCACTATTTATAACAGGTAATTTTATTCCAGAGTCTTCCAAAAGTGCCCATGGTCTTCCAAGCACATGCACAATGACTCGCTGTGCCCCGGGTCCTGCTGAGTCTTTCTTGGGCCCTGCGGGATCAGACTAGTGGACTGGGCTGTGAAGCTCCTCTTTGTTTGCCTTCTGTTTTCAGTTGCTCTGAGCTCTGCCAACTTGGAGCACTAGGAGATAGATGGGTTTGGGGGAAGGAGCTGGAGAATGTTTCCCATCTAACAACTCCCCTTTACTTTATTGATGGAGGAGCAGAGGACAGCTTGGAGGGCTTGAAGCAGAAAAAGGTTTCCACTACATAAAGAGAAAGAGGAAGCAGGGTTTCAGTGGCATTTTGCCAGGCCCCAGGAATGCGCCAACCCTGGGAATTGGCCCTTGGCCAGCCCCCTCAGCGGCTGCTGACTTGGGAAAACGGGCTCTCTGGTGGCTGCCAAGAATGTAGACAATGGCCTTTTGGATGGCCCAGCTTTTGAAAGTTTGGCCTTTGTTTTATTATTACCAAAGGTAACATTTATTGGGCACCTATGTATGCAGGCCAAAAGATAAAATGCATGATTGGGAGTCCCTGTAACTTAACCAGGCAGAAGCACCAGGGTCCTGGTTAATATAGAAAGCCTGCATCTAATTAGGGCCTAATCC
This sequence comes from Cricetulus griseus, assembly GCF_003668045.3. Lineage (NCBI taxonomy): Eukaryota > Metazoa > Chordata > Mammalia > Rodentia > Cricetidae > Cricetulus > Cricetulus griseus. Next base: position 62,084,702 of record NC_048598.1, read on the forward strand.
TCTATTGGGTCACCCTGCTACCTTAGACATGAGTGCTGAGTAACACCCAATTCTAGAATTAAAGTTAGTTTTAAGTGTTAAGCTGAACTGTAAATGAAGTTAGTTTGCTTCATTGTCATTTGGTTGAGAAAAGTCTTTGTTATAGAGCAAGTGTGTTTTAAGAGAAAGAATCTAAGACTCAGTGCTTGGTTTAGGATAGAGTAGCCCTGATTGGCACTGCCCACTGTTGTCTGGGAGGGAAAGAAAGTGGCTAGTTTCTCTCTCTCTCTGTTTCTCTGTCTCTCTGTCTCTGTCTCTGTCTCTGTCTCTCTCTTTCTCTCTCTCTCTCTCTCACACACACACACACACACACACACACCTTTTAATATGTGATCTACTAGTGGAGAATGTTGGTGATGGTGTTATTTTTTAAAGTTATTTTATTTGTGTTATTTTTGTGGATGTTTTTGTGTCTGTGTTAGTATATTCTATATGTGTGTGAATACCCAAGGGGTCCAGAAGAAGTGTTGGATTCCAGGGTCTGGAGTTGTAAGGAATTATGAGCCATCCAATATAGATGCCGGGAACCAAACTTGAGTCCTCTAGAAGAGCAGCAACTACTTTTAATGGCTGAGGCATCTCCTCATATACCAAATGGTGCTGTTTTAACAGTAACTGATTTTATTCTATGAAGAGTCTATCAAAATGTCCCACTAAGTCACACAAGCCTAAAGATCTGAGTTTAGTGCCCCAGAACCCTCTGGAAACAGCACTCAAGAGTCAGACACAGGGGGACTTCAGGGCTGGCTGGCCAGCCAGTCTTACCAAGTCCATGCATTCCAGGTTCAGCGAGAGACACTGCAGATGGCTAAGGGAGTTAAGGAGATTGTCTCACCAGTCTGAGGACCTGTGATCTACTCCTGGAACCCATGGAAATATGAAAGGAGAGAATCCACTTCACAAAGCATATGCTCTGTCTTCTAAATGCATACCATGGAACACGTGTCTCCACACAGCATGCATATGCATACAGTATTAATAATTAATAAAACAAAAAACTAAGGTAGAGTGCTATTAAGGAAGAAACCCAACACCAGCCTCTGGCTTCTACATGTATGCACAATATATGTGCCTATACATATACACACATTATAAAAATAAATGCTATTCTAAACAAGGGAAGAATAGCATCCTCATTATACCAGTGAAGATGCTGAGACTAGAAGATTCAGTAACTTGTCCCAGGTTGCATGATTCCAAGTAACAAGGTCTGTCTTCCTTCATAGTGTGTGCTGCCTGTGGTGTGTCTGTGATGCATACATCTCCACTGTGTCCTTTCAAAGTGAGGGGTTTTCTGGCTTCCCTTTGTTGCTATGGTGATGTGTGGGTAACTCCCAGGATACTGCAGGGCCTGGTACCATAGTTTCAAAGGTCATTTTACAGTGGCTTCTCTCAAAGCAGGTAGGGCCTTTTCAGATTGGAGCCCATCAAAGCAGATAGTCCATTCTCCCTTGTGCAAGCCTTTCTCTGCACTCTGGTGAGATTCTATGGGAGGATTCTGTGTAAAGGGGATAAATAGGGGGGATTAGTGGGGGACTTCTCTGATAGTGTCTCAGGAAGAGGTACAGCCCTCCCCAATTTGCTGTCAACCCCCCCCATACCTCCTCTTGAGAAAATTCTATTTGTGTGAATCCAGTTGTATAAAAGACACATCAGTGACTGCTCTTCTCTCTTTCTAGAAGGATTCTCTACCTAACAAAGGGCTCAAGGAAGATTTCTTTAAATAGCTTTTAATGCATTTTCAATTGGATTTAATTCTCAAAGATCCAACTTGCAGTCATAGTTTCCCATGGAGCTAACCCCCAGCATCAGACCTTTCTTTTCTTTTCTCTGATGGAAAACAGATCACAAATGGTATTTTAGGTTTAAGAGCTTTCCTGAGGAGCCCTGAAGGGCCTGGAGAGCCTGTCATTGTGCAGAGAGGAAAGTTTTACTCAGATAGAGGAGACAGATCCAGGCACCCAAGCCTCAGTCCTTCCCTGGAGGTACCTGGCTTCATTGATGACTGCAAGGGGGCTGGTGGACAGATCAGTGCCGGTGGTGTCCTGTGCTCAATCCAGTGTCACTCTTTATAATCTTCCTGAATGTCTGTAAAGAAGATTGCCCCACACAGAGGTCTAGAGAGGTTTTCACTCTTGGCAAATTATATCCATTGAATATTACTCATCTAATAAAGTATTTTATACATATGTGTGTGGTGGGGCATGCTTGCAAATGTGTGTGCATGCAGGTAGAGACCAGACAACACCTATAGTCATCACAAAAGCCATTTTATTTCCTTGTTTTGTGTGTGGTGGTATGGGTGTGGCATGTAGAATTGTTTATGTGGGTGTATGAACATGTGCACTCGAGGGTGCATATACTTGTGTGAGCCTGTGTGTGGAGGCCAGAGCAAGATACCAGTAGTGTGTCTCTATTGCTTTTCGTGTTAAATTCTGAGACAGTCACATGGAGCTCATCAATTCAGCTAAGCCAACAAGCTCTGGGGATCCCCCTGTCTCTGCCTTCCAACACTGGGTTTGCCCGCATACATGCTTGATTTTTTTATGTGGGTCCCAGAGATCCAAGGTCAGGGCCTCCTGCTTATACATTAAGCACGTTACTGATTGAGATATCATCCCAGCCCCAAACAGGGTTAGTTTTGAAAAGACAGTTGTTTTGTTTGTATTGAAAGTTCTGTGATGCTTCCTTCAGGGTTCTAGTAAGTTCTTCAGGGAGCCATATAGATGAATGTCATAGGGACCAAAGTATGGGCTGTGAAGGCTAAGCCAAGGAAGGAGTTGGTCCTGACTTTGACCTGGTATGGATATCAACTGGGCAATGTGGATGTATGATATAAAGACGGAAAAAAATGGATCGATGAGAGGCTCTCAAAATAGAGGATAACTCACTAGGGATAAGCAATGATTCTGGATCAAAAGAAAACATCAGAGACAAAATAATGAAAAAATAAGTGGGACAGAAGAGAACAATGAAGAAATAAGTGTACCATCATGCTCACCACACACACACACACACACACACACACACACACACACACACACACACACAGAGTTTCACACAGATACATTACAGGGCTACATTCAATTAAATGTACCCAGTGTCCCCCCTGTTCTCAAAGCCCCGTCAGAATTTAGCTAGTACTTATTTGGTGAGAAAAGGCCCCAGGTTCATGACGACTGTACAGTATTAGGAAGCAAGAGACAATGATTGTGGCAGCTTATACCTCTGCACTGCATTTGCTGTCTCTAAAGCTGGCTGATCCTGACTCTGCTTGGCAAGGTGCCCATGACCCAGATGAAGTCAGGCAGGGCCTTCACAGAGTACAGAGACTCTGGGGAAACCCAAGGCTAGGCACCAAGGCAGTAGACATTGAATGCTGTCACCATTAAGGGAGGTGAATAGACACTCAGAAAACTAGATAGGAAGCCTGGGATGTAGCATAGCAGGTAGTGGCTGCCTAGTATGCTCACAGCTCTGGGTTTCATTCCAAGCACTGCCTGCAGTCCAGTGTGTTAGTTAATAGAGGGATGGAGGGAGGGGATCAGAAGCTCATGGTCATCCTCTGCTACATGGAAAATGTGAGGCCAGCCTGGGATACATGAGACCTGGTATCAGGAATCTTTCTCTCTCTCTCTCTCTCTCTCTCTCTCTCTCTCTCTCTCTCTGTCTCTGTCTCTCTCTCTCTCTCTCTTTCACACACACACACACACACACACACACACACACACACACACACACACACACACACCATGTTCCAGGAAGAAGTAAAAATAATAATATGCCTAGTGGTACTATTTTTTCCAAACTAATTATCTGCGAATTCATGTAAAATTGAATAGAGCATTCAGGCTTCTCACTTGAGTGAGATTCACCATTCTCCATGACAAGGTACAAATTGATCGCTTAGAAAAGTTAATAGCTTAGCCATTGTTAATATTAACTACCTAGATATTAACAGTGTGGCTGATCAAATGGAGAACTCTGTCTATATTTATTATGTATACAGAATGAGTACATCGACTAAATATGTGGATAAACAACAGTTTTGGTTACATGACTAAAATGTACAAGCTCTCAGTTTATATTCTATAAATGAAAACTTTTGATTAATAGAGTTAAATTTGCTATACTTGAAGTTAAAAATTGTCCAGATCATCTAATGTTTTATGTTTAATCTTTGTGTTATGTGGCACTTCCTGGGAAGACATGACATGTCTATTCAGTCCATATAGGGAAATAACAACAAAATAACAATACCATTGAAGTCCATCTGGTGAACCTTTGAGTTCATTGTTGTTATTTATAGAAGTATGGGTGAAGGATTAATTATATGGGCACAGACTATTTTAAGGCATCTCTATCCCAGAAAACCCATCCAACATGTGTGATGATTCATGGACACTACAACCCTGGAGCACAGATGGGGGAGTCTCCCCTCTTCAGCTGACCTTACTGATTATATAACCTAGGGGAAGAGGAATGGGCAGGGGGACTTGTGCATATGTTAAGTTTTAGGGATTTCCTGAGACTTGTGGGTTGTTTACTTCCTGTTCCTGGCCAACCTTTACAAATCTGTGAGTCTGAAGAGCTTCTCTCCAGGATGAACTATTGGGCTTCAAAGGAAATTGATATATAAGACTTTAAAAAGGAAATCATCTTTTTATATCTCAGTTGCTGATCTTCGGAAGACTGACTCCATTAAGTTTCACCAAGTGTCTCTCCTTTAGTCAGGGAGATTTACTGTAGTCATTGGCTTCTGAGTCTGGTTAACTTATTTAGGTCATGAGTTTCTATTGAACACATATTTGTACTCATTTATCCTATATCGCTCGACCATGTACAATTCCCCGAATGCCTTAGGACCAAATAAATACTTTCAGAATTGCTTGTCCCTTCCCTCATTCTTGTTTCATGTCTGTCTTTTTGGAGCCTGTGCTGGCCCCAGATTTACTAATATAGCTGAGGATGACTTTGAACTTCTGATCCTTCTTTTTCTAATATCCCTATTTCTGGGATTAGAGGTGTGTGGAACCACTTCCCATTTATTCAGTGCTGGGATAGAACTCAGGGCTTTGTGAGTGCTAGGCAAGCACTGAGCTGTTTCTCCCCTACTCCATAGTCCTGGGCTGTTGTGGTATTGTCCTTTGTTTAGGTGACAAGAAGTCATACCTACTTGTTATTAAACTTGCATAGACTTTTGAAAATGAGCTTAAGAGAGCTAATGTAACTTTTGCAATTCATTTTGTGTATGATTATGATAAATGTATGTGGTACATCGACACAGGTATGGAGGCCAGAGGGAGACATTCAGTGTCCTGCTATATCACTCACTACCTTATTCCTTTGATATAGGGTCCCTCACCCTCCATAAACCAGGAGCTCGGCTGGCATCAGCATGCCCCAGTCATCCTTCTGTGTACCCCTTCCCTTCCCAACACTGGATAACAGTTACAGTTGGCCACATCTGACATTTTATGTGACTGCTAGGAATTCTAATTTAGCAAACAGTCATACCCACCAGTCATTTCCCCACCCCTTGTCCTTTTTTGAGTCTACAGATGACTGGGCAGAAAGACCTGTCCTTTCCATTGCAATAATAGTACCAATGTACAAATAAGCTTTTCATGTTGTCTTTACCTCATATCCACATCATTAGAAAACTTAATGCTAACTAAAAATTGGCTCATTGTGCCTGGAGAGATGGCTCAACAGTTATGAGCACTAGCTGATTTACCAGAGAACTCAGCTTTAGTTGCCAGCACCAGTGTTAATTATATCCATGGTATCTGATGAGCTCTTCTGGGCTCCATGGGAACCTGCACACTATTACACACACTTTTATGCACAAGCTTTTTTTTTTTTAAAAAAAAATTAATTGAAATTAGAAACAAGATTGTTTTACATGTCAATCCCCGTTCCCTCTCCCTCCCCTCCTCCCCTGCCCCCCCACTAACACCCTACATATCCAATGAATCAAAAAATACTTAGAAATGATGGCTCAGTTCACTAAACTTGCATTTGTATTTGATCCCCAAGGATAGTTCACAATCCTTTGATATGAACTCGTGTGTAACTTTGACCACATCTTCAAAAGTATCAAATGAAAAGGCCAAGCCATCCACCTCTAGTGACCCCAGTTCCTAACTTCAGTGTTATTGATAACGTGGCAGTGAGACCTACAGAGACCTCTTCCTCATTCAAAGTCAATGCTCCTGGGCTGGGGTGGGGGGCGCTGAATTAGAACTCAGTATTGTCAGCCAGCACTTCCTTGATGCCTGAGGTCAGCAACCTGACCCCAGTCTGATTGCTAGATTTTCTAAAAGCTCTGTGTAATTCTTGGTACCATAAAAAAAATCTCTGTGTGGAACAGAGATAATACACCATCGAAGCCTGGGAGGCAACTATATCCTGAGCTGCTAGCGGGTGTTCATGGATGGATCTCGAGTCCAGACTTTCCCCCTAATGTCGATCTGTAGTGTAGGCACATAGATGGCACGGCACATGCTCAAAGTGATTCTGCCTTAACGTTGAAACAGAGTGTCTTTGCTGTGCTTCCGTATGAGTATGATCTTCTTTTCTTTCTTCTCATTTCCTCTTCCTTTCCCTCTCCATCCCCTATTTTCTCATTTCCCTCCTTTCTTCCCCACCTCTTACTTTTCTTCCTTGCCATTCCTTCCCCAGGCTTTTCTCCTTCCTGAAAGTTTTTTCCAGAGGGGATGGGTGGGGGGATGGGTGTCAAGATGACACTGAGACAGATAACTGGAAGAATGGTATTCATCAGGAAAGCTATTAACTCCATAAAAGACAGACAGAGAAGCAACAGTGTGGGGCTCCAAGGAGGCTTCCAGCTCCAGCACCAGAGACAGTCTGCTTGGCAGGATCTCTGAAAAGAGGATTCAGAGTCCTTAAGAAAGAAGTGGAAGTCTGTTCCTTTAGCTTTCTGCAGATGGGGGGAATTTCACAGCAAGAACCTGCAGCCAGGCTCTCAGATTATCAGGCAAGAGGCAGGGAAGAGGGTGAGGAGCTGGATGTATGGTAGCAAGGCCTCCTTTGATATTAATTTCCATGCTGAGGGCAATCCATTAGCTAGGGACTCACAGACAATGACTCAGTAAAGTTCTTGTCCCTCCCTGTGAGCCTAGGCTCCTCCTTTCTCCTCCCCTTCTCCATTACCCCTCCTTCCCTCCTTCCCTCTCTCTCTTTCTTCCTTCTTTCCAGTCTTCTATACCCCATCCCTACCCATGCCTCTCTCTTACACATCTTCTGTCTAATTGCCTGTGAATATGAATGCCCTGAACTTTAGAACATTGGAACTTGTCTGCAACACCCCCCCCACCCCTACCCCACAGCTGGCTCAGCACTTGGCTGTCCAAAGAGCTGTCTCTCCTGCCTTCCAAACTAGAATTAACTAAGTATTAGCCCTTACTCTTTAACTTGGCAGCTATGATTTTCAACAGCTAATCTTTTACAAAGGCATATGCTTTTTTGTGGGCATCATTTCCCCCCTTCCAACAAAACCTTAATCACCAAAATTTAGCATGAAATTTCAAAGGCTTAGTCTCTGTGCAAAACAACAAGATCAGAGGAGTGGAGAATTTTAAAGCCAGAGGGAGCTTAGAGATCTGAGTAGATGCTAAACAAATGCAGCTCTTGGGGGCTGTCTCCTCATCTCAGAATGTCTGTTTGTGTTACCTGGGGTCCTTTCTATCTCTCCAGGAGTACAGAAATACATAGAACAAATCCCTGTGGTTATTATTCTATTATTTACCAACGACAAAGGCTTGCATCTGAGCATCACAGGCTCTCTTTTGAACTTCATGTTTGTCTTCTTCCTTTATGGTCACAGGTATATTTAAAAATCTGAAATAGCCCCAAGAACTAATGACTTTTTGGAGTTCTGAACAAACTTACACACTTTTCTCTGTGCACACACATAACAGACAGCAGATAAAACTCCCTTTCTCTATGTATGTATGTATGTATGTATGTATGTATGTATGTATGTATGTGTATGCATATTTTTGGGTGGACTCCTGTGGAGGTATTGTATGACAACATGACCACATGCCCTGACAACATGACCACATGACCTGACAACATGACCACTCCGGAGTATGGTTAAGTGGAAGATTTTAGATATGAAGGAGAGAACAGCCAGAACAGAGAGAGAAAGTAGTAGATTAAATATTCCAGTAGACTGGTCTTGGCCAGGAGAGAAACAGGAGCAGAATAGAGTGAGACAGACAAAGAAAGTGTGGGTCAAAGAAACCAAGAGACAGCAAGAGAGAGAACTAGGAGAGGAAGACAAAAGGAAGCATGTAGCTGAAATAGCAGGGTTATATGGAGAGAGGAGGAGCTGGTGGGATAAGCTGGGGGAGTTTAGGGTTAGGAGTGGTAAGAACAGCTAGGATGCCAGCATGGACCCTGAAATATGTACTTGTGATATGCTAATCGTCATCACAAATAGCCATTTTGTTCTCCTTGTCAGTGATCAGGAAATGGATCTTTTGGTAGAGAGGAACAGGCTTCACAAGTTTCTGAGGAATGCTGGCTTTTGTCTAACTGCCAGAATTTGGACCTGACAGGTGTGTGTACATCTGTGTGCATATCCACATAACACAAGGAAGTCAGAGAGCAACCTCAAGTATGATTCCTCAGGTGTTGCTCACCTTGAATTTTGTTTTATTTTATTTTGAGACAGTTTCTCATTGGCCTGGAGCTCACCAAGTTAGCCAGGCTGTCCAGCTTGTGAGCCCTGGGGATACTCTTTTGCCTTCTCTGTGCTGGGATTGTAAGTGTGTGTCTTCACACCTAGGTTTTAAATGTGGATTCGTGGGATGGAACTCAGGTCCTCATGCTTATACAGGAGATGCTTTACTGACTAGTCCAATTTGCTAGTCCTGAATTTACAACAAGGTGATAAATATTGAGGAGCAATAAGAAGGTAAAGGACACCAGGGAAAGCTGGCTGATGTTAGTACAGTTATTTCCTGGTAATCCTCCTTAAGGGGTTTTGTCTGGTAGGTATTGTGGAATGAAACTGTATTTATGTATATGTTATTCAGCCCATTCAAAGCTTTTTTATGACTTAGATTTGGCACACTGGCCTTAGACAGCAACAAGCCATAGCAACTAATTTGACACCGACATTGTCTCCTTATAATTAGGTTAGTGTTAAGGAAGTGAGGTTTCTGTCCCATTCCCATAGCTCAAAGATGTAGTGAGGTAAGTACAGTAAGGATTTTCTTTTCTCTTAAATCAAAATTTGACAGCCCGTTATCCTTGCAGGCAGATGACATGCTGCTAGCATTTGGAAAACAAATGTGTTGCATGAAATCGTCAATGCTAGTCTCTTAAAGTGTCTGATCGCTGTAGTTCTGGTGGATGATTGTAGTCTTATCTATCTGTAGAGCACTCTGTTTCAGCAGGAATGAGCTTCCAGCATTCATTCATTCAACACCAGAAAAGAATCAAGTCAGAATGTTGCAGCTACATTGAATCAGGGCTGATGAATTCTTCTGATGACTGGGGTTGTCTGAGTTGCTCCAGAAGCTAAACACATGTCTCCTTTATCTTGTGTTACTACTCATCTGTCTGTAGGTCCCTAATCTTCATGTTCTTACCTTCTGTAAGAAGTCTGTCTTTGTGTCTATTGTTGGAAAGCTTTTTTTTTTCTGGATTCCATACCAAGCACTTTAATCCTCCCTTCTTTTCTTAGGGTACTCAAAGTGTTTTCCCAGACAGATACACTTTATGTTTGTAGCATAGGAGCTCTTCTACTTAAATGATATCAAAACACCTGAAGAGTGACTGATACATAGGCTCCTGGATTTATCCTTAGAGTTTTTGCTGGTGCTGATGGATAGGAACTGAAGGACACAGGGAAGACCTTGGGAAAGATGTCAACTTCATTGCACTGAGCCTGGAGAATGATAAAAGTAATTTTCATATAGCAGGGAGTCATCAGGAGAAATTAGTAAGGATTACACAACTGTTCCAGAGATTTCAGTGTCTTGCTCATAGTTAACTGTGCCTTGGTGAATGTGGTTTGTCTTCTGCAAGATATCTTCATACTGTAGTCAGTCCATCATCCTCATGCTGTAGAATCAGTCCATCATCCTCATGCTGTAGTCAGTCCACCATCCTCGGGCTGTAGTCAGTCCATCATCCTCATACTGTTGTCAGTCCATCATCCTCATGCTGTAGAATCAGTCCATCATCCTCATGCTGTAGTCAGTCCATCATCCTTGTGCTGTAGAGTCAGTCCATCATCCTTGTGCTGTAGAGTCAGTCCATCATCCTTGTGCTGTAGAGTCAGTCCATCAGAGACTTGGGAGGTGCACAGGTGCTGCAAATAACTAATGTCTGCTTGTGTGTTAGTAGAATTAGAATGCTGGGCCTATTAACACAGTCATTTCCCAAAGTACCTTGTCTGGTTTGCTTGACTACAAGACTCCTGAAAAAGCCTTCTGTAGGGCCTTGAGTACTGTCAGATTTTATGCATGTTGCTGGCTGGAAAGAACTTATTAAGAAATACATGATCTGTCGAAGAAAGTGTGCTATTTAATTTAATTTAGGCTTAGATAACCTGATATTTTATGAGACTAGGTATAAGATTTTGTCTGAGGGTAACCACTAAGGGAATGTTTTACTGCATGTATATTATAAATGTAACTTTGAATTGACTTTTCTACCCAAATGAGTTAGATTTATTCCTAAGGGTGACTAGTAAAAGACCACTTGGCCCCTCTATGACCATGTATCTGTCTTGAATTTTCCCAATGAATATATCAAAATACCCAACAGAAGCAACTTAAGGGAAGAGGGCTTATTTTGGCTCACAATATGAGGGTACAGTCTGTCAAGGCTGGGAAGTCATGGAGACAGGAGTGTGAGAATGATCACATTATAGCCATGGTCAGCAATGCAGGTGTTGACAGCTCAATACTCCCTTTTATTTTATTATTTATTTGTGTATTTACATATGTTGGTATGTGTATCACAATGTGAGTGTAGAAATCAAGAAGACAACTTGTAGACATTGGTTCTTTCCTTCTACCATGTAAGTCCTTGGGATCGAACTTCTGACATCAGACTGGGCAGCAGGGCTCAGCTATCTTGCTGACCACTTTCTTGTTCGATTTAGTCTAGGACCCAATCCCATGGAATGGTACAACCCATGGCTGGGGTTAGTCTTTCCACCACAATTAATCTAATTTAGAGAATCTCACAAACATGGCTGGGGTGAACCTAGCCTAGAAACTCTGTCATGCCCAAGAGACTTGTCCAAGAAGAGTCTAGATCCTATATAGTCGATAATTGGTATTAACTGTCACAGTCTTAAACAAAGTAGTCTGGAGAAATTTTGTTAGTGACTACAGTCCTGGTTCCTTTCTAGCCTCCTTACCTTTTAACCCTGTGTCCTGTCTGGCTTCCTCTGCCCCATGATCTGTTGCCTTGGCATCCAATCTTGTTTCATTTTTTAAACTGTTGCATATCTGATTAACTCTGAAACAGCTGAAATAGATGGCAAAGCTTGAATTCCATTTGGGTCAGAGGATCATTTGGAACTTCATAAGAAGTGTTGAGTGCTGACTATGTGTATTACAGCACAGTGACATTTTGCAAGCCACACCCAACTTTGAACTGTCACTTAGTGAGATGCTAATAGCACCTCATGCCTGCTTCAACTAAAATAAATCCAAACCAGTTTTTCAGATTTACCAATGGAGAGGTTATTAATGAATAGCCATGGAAAGATGCACATTGGCTTCTGGGCATGAGCTGAGTCACCTGTCCCTTAGACATTTTACCTCTTCCTCTGACTTCTGCTGTGGCCTATAGCAAGGTGGCTCCAGATACTCCCTAGACATGCAGTCCAAGAAGGAGTTATCAGTGAGCCATAGACTAAAGCACTTGATCTGTGAATTCCTTTATCATCTATTGGTTGGTTATTGTTTGTGCTTTGTAGTATATATACATGTCTGCATAGGTATATACATATGTAAACATATATGTGCATGTGTAGTGTATATACATGTCTGCATGGCTACATACATATGTAAGTGTGTATGTTCATGTGGATTCTGGAGGTTGACATCAGGTATCTTTCTCATCATGTTTTATTTTGAGGCAGGGTCTCTCACTGAATCTGGAGCTCACTGGTGTAGTTTGGCTGTTCTGACTGACCTAAGAACTCAAGGGATCTGTTCCTAACCCAAACCCACACATGATGTTGTGCACAGCTTTTTAAGCGAGTCCTGGGAATCCAAACTCAGGGCCTCATGCTTACTCAGCAAGTACTTTCCTTGAGGCTCTGTGTCCTCAGCCTTGTGAATTCCTTTTAGGAGAGATTGTGGATTCATATAAATTGATTTTGCATTAGATCACTAAGAATTAAGAGTCCCCGAACCTGACTTTTACAGCAAGAAATGCTTTCTCCTTTTTATGTATTATCTTACAGATCATAACTAATGTCCTGTGAAATCAACGTCATTACTCCTGTTGGGAGGATTGAATAACTTTTTCCCTTGATCATATAACTAATAATGCAACTTGGAGAGAATCTGTCCCTACTGGTTACAGATCCAATTGATTTTAAAGCATGACAAGGGACCATAAACGGGACCATGGTATCACAGTGTGAAATATAACTGGGTTGAATCTTTCTAGATCCTTGGCACAGCCTACCTTTCTAAGAACCTACGAGTCTGCTGGCAGCACCTTCTGTTACCTAACATTGTAAACACTGTTTCCCTTTTGCTAGCCCACAGGCAGTAGCTTCACATGCTACGGTCTACATTTTACAGTCAAAGTTAAAAATTAGTTTACAACTCCTGAGCAGAGAGGTTGGAATTAGTTTACAGTTTTCCTTACTCCTAAACCCATGGGTTTTTTGTTTTGTTTTGTTTTGTTGTTGTTTTTATGGAAGTCTCTGGCAGAAAGATGAACCTACACACGAATGACTAGTTATCCAGCATTGGGCACTGGTAGAGCAATTGTCTTGGGATGTGTATCAGAGGAGGGAGCAAGAATACCAGACTGGCCTAACTGGGGGGGGGTCTGATAGAGAACTCTTGAAGACAAGAGCTCCTAGGGAAAGTAATGTAGCAAAGAAATGAAAAGTTGGGCTTAGAGAGATCACTGGACTGGCAAGTGTTTGCTGTTCAAGTAAACAGGAATTCAATCCTCAGAACACACATTAAAAAAGAAAAAAAAAAGAAAGAAAGAAATGGAAAAAAACTGGGTCTGGAGGAATTTGTAATCTCAGCACTGGGGAGCACAGGTGATCCCCCGTGGCTTGCTGACTAGCCAGCTTAGCTGACTTGGGGAACTCCAGGTGGATGGCACAAGGGAATGCTACCCTTGATTAACGTCTGGCCTCTACCTGCACGCACACACCTATGTATATGCACCACCCTGCCTATAAAATAAGCAATAATGAATCATGGAAATAAATGTAAGTATATTTACAAGAGGCACACTAAAGTTATTCAAGTATTTATAAGCATAAATCAACAAATTGTAGACTCCTTGGTGGTAACCAGTAGGCTGGAGTCCTCTTGACTGAACAGATGCCACAGGAGATAACCACTGTCTTTTGCTTTCATCTCAGCCTTGCCCATTGGACAGCCATATTGGTTTATTGCCTTAGCTTAGATAATTCCCATATCTCTTAAAGCCTTCTCATCTTTCCAGACTTCCTGCCCCAATTTACAGGGACCTCTGCTCAATCTGTATCTCCCAGAGAGCCCACCAGAAGACACTTATTCTTGTGAGTTTTCATTCAGACAACTTTTTCCCCAGACACGGCATTGCATTCTTATTTATAAGTATATATTCTATCCTCCACACGTGGTTACAAGCTCCATGTGTTATCATTTGTCTGGCACCTGAAACTGAAAACTGGACTAGACACATTGCAAATGTCTAATAAGTAATTATTGAATGGATGAAGGAATGACTGTAGTGCAATGTGCTGGAGAAATCCTAGATCTGCCCAAGATGAGTTTGACAATTTCTCAGATTCTCTGGTTTTTAGTACCAACCTCTGTTACTTTCCTTTCCCGCAGTTTTCTCTAATTTATTTGAGAAAATAAAGAAAGGTATATTTTAGACATCTCCATGAGGAACTTACAGCTTTGAAGAGGATCTGTGAAATTCAGATTATGAACTAAAGTCAAGATTTTTGCATTCAGCATTTGTCAATACAGAGCAGGCAGTAGAGCCCGAGGCTACACAGAAAACCTGGCTACAAATAGTCATTTCCTTAGGGCCAGTCACTAGACACCTTGTAGTCAACTTCATTGGCTCTGGTTTCCTGGGTCTAGTAGCCTGGCTCTGACTCATTCTGTCTGGTGGTATTAAAAAGCTTGTTTTATGCTCGTTGATGATATATAGGGTGCCTCCTGTGCCCGTGTCCTTGCTTGACTCCATCAATAAACCCCAATTTCTTGTCTCTCACACTTTCACCATCATGTGGACAGTGCAGAAATTTTCTGGGCACTAGAAACTGAGCTTTCAATTTTTCTTTATTTGAGACAGGCATTCATGTTGTCCTAGTCTGGCTTTGAATTTTCTATGTTGACCAGGATGACACTTAACTTCTGATCTTCCTGCCTCTACCTCTAGAGTCTTGAGGTAATAAGGGACATAGCAATTCACTGATGCTGCTGTGGTCATCTCCATTTTAAATAGGTTTGACAGAGAGGTCAAACCTGCATTACAAGATGCATGGGTAGATGAAGGTTTAGACTGTGGCGCCCATTAGGTCAGCTCTGGAGGTGACCTTTGCAGTGTCCTGCTGATTGAAAAAGGGACCAATAGATGATGACAAGTTGTCCAGAGAGTAGACATCCTTTTGTCTGTTTCTTAAGATATGGGGCTCCCTCCTCATGGTCATGGACCCTAATCTCTGTAACTATGAGTCAAAAATTATCCTAAAGTCATCAGTATGCCAGCCATTGTGTCTCACTGGGGAGAAACTGAACAAAGAGCCTTTTTTTTCACCTTTTGTTTATTTGTCCACGAATTTCTCTATAATAAAATTCCACTGAAGTCAGAATCTCATAATCTTCTGATTTACTGTGGCCCCAGTTTTCAGAATGTGGTAGCTGTGCAAAAGACAATCCTTTGGCAACTCTTAAGGAAAACCTGTGGGCTTGTACCACATTTGACCCTAGAGTTACTTAGAATCCCTGGCAGCAAGAGCTTGGTTATTCCATCAGCAGTATAGTTTTGGTGCAGTGTGGCCAGAAGACCCAAGCATGCACTGAGGGTGTGCATAGAACACACCTCTCACTAACCCTGGATGGGATCTGAGGCTAAAAAGTATAGAATGGAGTTGGTGGCAATTCTCAGAGAATTGAGTGTCTGTACCCTCCAGTCCCCTACAGGCCTCCCTCTCTTTCCTTCATTGTTCTGATGGCCAGGGCAACTTTTCTCAGTGACTAGTACCATGCCTACGCTTTACCATGAACTTAAGCTGTTCAGGATCCCAAGGGTAACACACAGGAGACAAAGACCATCCTCATTGTCTAGTCAGTGCCTAATCAGTGGTTACTTGGCCAGTCCATACTAGACAGGTTGGAAGGAGGTTTTCTTTTTCATAAAAAATGATAAGGTGATTCATGATTTTTTTAATTTTTATTTTATTTTATTAGTTCAAATTAGGAACAAGCTTGCTTCAGATGTCAATCCCTTCTCCCTCTCCCTCCCGTGATTCATGATTTTAAAGTATCCGAGAAAAACACAAAACACATTTCTCTAAGTTATATAGGTAAGATACTTTATGAAAATAACATTAGAAAAAAGTAATAGATAATACATATTGAGTTCTTACTTTGGTCATATGTTTGGATAACAACATTTGATATGCATAATTCCATTTTCTCAATGCTTCCAGAAATAAATAATTACTACTTTAAGTTCAGTAGAAGATTAAAATAACTACTGAATCTTACAGACCTAATACTTAGCAGAATTGAGACTACAGTATGCCTGACTGCAATAACTGAACTCTTTAACTACCTAGTCTGGCCTCTGAGAATTGTACCATAACACTTTCCTGACAGTTTCTGTAGTAGTCTTGGAGGTAGAACATTCCTGTCATCATATCCTTGAAGACAGCCCACCTAAAGGACTCATGAAGTATAGTATCATAGGGTTAGCCTCAATTTCAGACCATTTGATTCCTTTCTCCAGGAGCATGGTTCTTAGTTATCTCTAGGGTAAATCTGTGGTCCTCCCAACTCCCCACTGCCTGGCAGCCTATGTTCTCTACATATTCATACATCAGAACATTGTAAGAACAGGATTTTAGAGACGGGCTATCTCATGTCTCCCATGCTCTCCTGATAGAGGTTGTCAGGGTTAAGAAGTGTGCTCAAGAAAACATAGCTAAGGCACATCAGAGTTGACAGAAACCTTGACTTTTAATTCTAGTTTTTAATTAGTTAAATCTGTTCTTTCACAATTTCATTCATGTATACAATGCTTTCTGATTACTCTTCAGCCCCGCCCTCCTATGTTCCTCCATTCCCTAGCAGCTCCCACCCTGTCTCTTTCCAAGATCTAAGACTTTGCTTTTTGTTTTATGACCCAGGTCATGTAACCAGAGCCATCTGTGTGGCCACTGGATTGGAACCATGCATTGGAGCCTGGTGGGGTCCATGAGAACCCTTGACTTTTAAGACTGATTCTTTCCCACCCATCCCTCAGTGACAATCTTTTGAAACCCTGCTCTTTTTTTTCCTGCCCTTCTTTATTATTTCAAATTTCTCATTGTTTAAAAATACCCCCTCTTCTCTCTCAGTTCCTCCAAAGGTTTCCCACCTTCCCTTTCATTGTGTCTCTGACACTTCCTGAGCTATTTCTGAAGGCACATAAATGTTGAATAGTGTCCATTTCTACAGCTAGTGGTGGTGTGTATTTTCTTTGTGGCCAGGTCGGGGTATGAAAGCAATGTGGGCTATGAACAGCTGTTACTGAGTTCCACAAACAGGAAAGTGCCCCCATGGCTATTTTTAAAGCATGCTTTCAAAGATGCAGGGCAGGGCTACTTGCCCTTTACTCCTCCGCACTGGCTCTGTTTTCCAAGGCATAATTTACTAAAGTTGTAGTCATGGTTTCTTCAAGGGCTTGGCTCCCCCAGAGGGTCCCAGCCAATGACAGCCCTTGCGAAAAAAGGGTGGGAAGACTGAATTGCCGGAAACACAGTGACCCATTGAATGAACTGGTGTCCATCAGTGATCCTTATGAATGGATGACTAATTGTTTTTATGGGAACAGAAACAGTAAGGGACTTCTCATAATGCCTGGGCCTCTTACATTACATCAGCATCTTGCCCTTTTCATAGCCAATGAGGGGAAATGACATTGTAAAAACTTCTCTTCTCACCCTGTCATGGAATCAGCATTTCTGGTCATCCGATAAGCACAGTTTATCTGACAAAACCCAAAACTATCAGTCACATTTTTGTGTCTTTGTGCAGGTGCCAATGCATGCATGTGTGTGTGTGGTTGTGTGCATGCACATGTATGTAAAGGCCAATCTTTCTGTCATTCTGTATTTGGCTTGTTTTTGCCACACAGTCCCTCCCTGACCTAGAACTTGGTGATAGGCTGTGCTGGCTGGCAAGGAGCTCCAAAGATCCTCTTTCATTCCTCCACAGGGTTGGGGTTTCAGGTGTTTGCCACCAAGCTTGACATTTTTGCATGGATTCTGGGGCTTGAAGTAGAGTCTCATGCTTGCCTGGAAAGCATTTTGCCCATTGAGCTGTCATGCAAGCTCTGTTTATGTTTCTAACTCTGACCTTTTTGCATCTTCTGAATATGAGAATATGAGTCATGAGAGGCTTTTATTTTATTTTATTTTATTTTTTATTTTATTTACTTTAAGTTCCAAAGAGTCCTGAGAGATCAT
This sequence comes from Cricetulus griseus, assembly GCF_003668045.3. Lineage (NCBI taxonomy): Eukaryota > Metazoa > Chordata > Mammalia > Rodentia > Cricetidae > Cricetulus > Cricetulus griseus. The sequence continues at coordinate 62,102,667 of NC_048598.1, forward strand.
CAAGGGTGTATCTCAGGTAATGAAATGGATGTTAACCACCTCTGCTTCAGGACTGGCTTCCCAGCATTGAGTTTTGAGGTTTCCTCCCAAAGAAATAAAAATGATGACAGTGGCATTGTTGATTGGAAGGATAATAATAAAAGATTCAAATGAAATTTAACAAAAGATTGAAATGTCTTACCTAACTTTTTTTTTCTTTAAAACATGTATATAAAACTGGTATGGGATGTGTCTTTGTATTTCAACATTAATTGTCACAGGTGGTACATTTCTCTGGAAAAGGCCTGGAGACTTTCATACAATAGAGACACCTTGGTCATTCTCTTTTATATGTTCTATTATTTGTGGACTTCCTCCCTATAGTGCTTATATAATCAGCCATTTTAATCAAGGCACAAACCTGTGGGATGCACATGAGTGCATATGCCTACATCATAGAGAGGGATTCACTCAGCTCCCTTAGCCTGTGATAGACACATGATATTGTACTTGATCCCACTTGCCTCAGAGTTTGTAATATGCAACAAATGACCTAAGATCAGCCTAGAAAGCCAGTCTGTCTATGTCTCTCTGTGTCTGTCTGTCTCTCTCGTGTGTGTGTGTGTGTGTGTGTGTGTGTGTGTGTATGAAAGAGGGGGAACAGAGAGAGAGAGAGAGAGAGAGAGAGAGAGAGAGAGAGAGAGAGAGAGAGAGAGAGAACATGCATGTGTGTGCCCACACATAACACAGCACTTGTATGGATGTCAGTGGATAACTTGTAGAAGTCAGTTTTCTCCTTCCACCAGCTAATCAGGCTTGGCAGTAAGCGCATCTACCTGTTGAGTCATCTCACTGGCCCACATCCTGCACAGTTATAAATGCTAACCCAGCATGAAGTCATTGCTTGTTAGTGAAATATGTTAATATGATACCTTCCCCCACACAAACTATTTCGCAAGTTGGCAAATGGGATACAGACAACTCTATAACTATTCGGTAGAAATCACTGAATGTTTGGGGGAATGAATAATTATCAGCTAATTTTGTAACCATAAAATGTGTGCTTGCTTGTGCTCATATGTGCTTGTGCGTGCGTGCATGTGTGTGTGTGTGTGTGTGTGTGTGTGTGTGTGTGTGTGTGTGTGTGTGTGCGCGCGTATGTGTGTGTGTCTATGCTCATGTGAAACTCAGAGGTAAACTTTGGGTGCTATTCTCAGAATGTCACTTTTCACCTTGTATTTTGAGACAGGCTCTCTCACTATAATTTGGAACTCACTGATTTGGCTGGGCCAGGTGAACATTTAGCCAGTCAGCCCCAAAGATCTGCCAGTCTCCATCTCCCCAGAACTAGCATTAAAAACATGTCCACTATGTTGGACTTTTTAAACTCCTGTCCTCATGCTTTACCACAAATGTTTTAATGACTGAGCCATTTCTCCAGCCCCTTCACAGTTTTCTCTTTTCTGTGTGAACCTACTATGTCTAGCTACAACTTAAATTTGTGACTTTGACCTTGTCACCCATTTCTATCTGAGGGAGAGTGCTAACATTGGCATTTTCTTAGATGGTGAAGTGTGGAGACCCTGTTGGTGTTCTTGGAAGATAGTTATCCATCTTTGCCAGCAAACCTTGACATTTCCCCATTATCATGTCACCTCGAAGGTGCATAGATCTATGGAGATCATGCCAATGGATAAATCAGTCCATCTGGAGAATTCCATGGAACACAGGAGCCATCTGCCTTTCCATGTGTGAGTAAGTGGAGAGCCAGATGTGCCTTCTGTGGGAGGAAGGAGCATAGCCTAAGTGGAACCTTCACACACATCTCAATGTCTTTGTTCCACAGGAATGCTCCCAGAGGAATTACATCATAACATCTGTTTGTCCATCACATGTTCCGTTTATGAATGCAAGTTCTTCTCCCTCCTCTTCATGTTTATGGCATGTGTGTCCATGCATGTGTATGTATGTGTATGTGTGTTAGTGCATGTGTGTGTGTGTCTGCATGTGGGTAGGTAGGTGCTGGTGAGTGTGGGCAAGCATGGATATGATTGATGTTAGGAATCTTCCATGGACGCTCTCCAGTGTATTCATCGAGGCAGTGTTTCAGCAATATGGCTAGTCTCTCTTGCCCATCTACACTGGGACTCCTGTCTCTACCTTCCGAGGCTGGAATTACAAGTGGGATGTCACACCTCCTTGACATGTATGTGGGTTCTCTGGACCTGAATTTCGGTCGTCTTGATACATGGCAAGAGCTTTAATGCTGAGCCATCTCCTCAGCTGGATAAGTTCCTTTTTAAATGTTTTATTACCATATATTAATTACATATAACAGTTTGCCTTACTATGACATTTTCTAGCATGTATATTATGTATTTTGATTGTATCTATTCTATCACTCTCTCTTAGCTCCCTCTACTCCCCCTTCTACCCCAGCTAGTGCTGCTTCTACTTTTCTGTCATTTCTGTGGTTTGCTCTTTGTTTCTTGAGGAACCAAAGAGTCTCATTAGGATTGTTTAGAGGATAATGGGTGAGAAGTTATTTACAGGAGCATGGGAAACTTAACAGTTCATGCACCACTGAAGAAAATTTTTCTCCCTCACCCACTCCCCCAACAACCATTAGCTGCCTATAGAACCTCTCAGAGGAGTGGGGCTTCAGTAGCCCAGAGAACATATCTACTTTAATCTTGTTTCACAGCACTTATCCCATTAAGTAATTATTGGGGAACCTTTCTGAGGGACTGGATGGAGGGTGGAATCCATATACATCAAGCTGTAAAGGGGGTAACTTCTTCAGTTTCAAGAACGGGAAGCTGAGGCCCAAAAATATCAACAAGTAGCCTCATAGTAGACACTGTCATTGGCAGCTCACTATGGTATTGTGCTCCTATTAGGATGAATTCATCTTTTCATGTTGCCTTAAGTGTAGTCTTTTGGTTCTAGCGTATAAATCAGAGGGGGGAGGATAAAACAAAAACAAGCCTTGTTATACTTTTATTCTGCTATTGTGATAAAACACTCTGACCAAAAATAAGGTTGTTTCCTTCTAGAAGAAAAGGATTTATTTAGCTCACACTTCCAAGTCACAATCTACCAGTGAGGAAATTCAGGGAAGGGACCTGAAGTAAAAACTATGGGGGTATGCTGCTTGCTAGCTTGCTCACAGGCTCATCCTTAGCTAGCTTCTTATACAGTCTAGGGAATGGTGCCACCCACAGTGAGCTGGGCCCTCCTCCATCAGTTTACAAGCAATACAGTCCCCCACAAACATGCCCACAGACCAATCTGATTTGGGAAATTTCTCAGTCTAAGCTTTCCTTTTAGGTGATTCTAGGCTGTATCAACTTGACAAAGCTAACTAGGGGGAACATTATCCTTCATTGAGAATTGGGGCATGTTGTTTTGAAAGCAACAGCAGGTGTCCTGATGGAAGAATATCCTCACCACTGGGATGTACAAACTCCACAGTGCATTCTCTCTGCTTTGAAATTCTAGGAATAAATCACAACCACATGGAGACAGGGACTGGACCAGATGGCCCTTTCTTAGTCCCTTCCAGCTCTCTGACTCAATTCTGGAGATTTGGCCACAATGGAAATAACATCCCACCTTCCTCAAGGCTTGCTTGCATGCTTTGTGGGTGGTGTTGCTCTGATAGAAGGCCATCCAGAACTCTGAGCATCCTCAGAGCCTTGGCATACATACTTAAACTTAACAAGGTCTTTTCCAAGTGCTGGGGACATAGCTTAGTTGGTATAGTACTTTCCCAGCACACATAGACACTGGCATGCCTGTAATTCAGTCTTCAGGAGGTGGAAGCAGAAAAATCATAAGTTCTAGGTCATGCTCATCTTATACTTTAAGCTACATATATACATTTATCCAGTTCTTGGCTTGCCACTGCTTCTTTCTCAAAAAAGAAATACTAAATCATTTTTTGTTGAAATGGAGGATTCAGACAAAACAATAGCCACAGTCATTTTCTATCTATGATAATCTGAAAGATAAACCTAGTGTAAATTAATAGAACAAAATCATTACCACTGGAGCTAAAATGTCAACTGTTAAGGCATTATAGGACATCATCCAGACACTAGCCTTGTGTTTTCAAACTGAGCTGATGACAAGGTCACTAGAGAAACTAGGGTGAGATTCTGCCTTGGTAGGTTTGGAGCGATATCCTGGAGTCCTCTTTCTCACTAACAGCCGCCTAGTCAATTCTGATAATCACCCCTTCTGGAAACCATTGCTCTAGAAAGTCTCAGGATTCCTACAAATTGATGCTGCTATTTTTCAAAGAGAGTTATTTATTAGTTATGTGAGTGTGTGAGTGTGTGTGAGGAGGGCATGCACATGTGAGTACAGGTGCCCACTGAGGTCAGATCTCTTGGAGATGGAGTTATACCTTGTAAGCTGCCTGATGTGGAGCTGAGACCCAAACTCAGGTCCTCTGCAAGAGCAACATGTGCTCTTACCCAGACCTCTAGTCCTCCAGGTCCTACTTTTGAAGCTGCTACTGAAGCATAAACTTGGTTCAGGATTCTAGTTTGAGAGATAAAGGGGGTGAGGAGATGCTTGCCTACCAAGAATGATGACATGAGTTTGCTTCTCAGAATCCATGTACAGAACCTGGTCAGCATGCTGGTATGCACTTGTAAACTCCATACTGGGTAAATGGTGACAAGTGACATGTGGATTTTTGGAGCTCACTGACCAGCCACCCTAGTATGGCAAGTTCTAGGCTGTGAGAGATGATGTCTCTAAAATAAGGTGAATGGCGCTTGATGAATGATAACTGAGATTGTCACCCAGATCTCTCTCTCTCTCTCTCTCTCTCTCTCTCTCTCTCTCTCTCTCTCTCTCTCTCTCTCTCTCACACACACACACACACACACACACACACACACACACACACACCTCTCCTTTCTTCACCCTCACAAAAAAGAGAAATCCTATTCTGTAAAAGTATTAGCAAAGTTTTCAAAAACTTGTTAAGTTTTAATAAAAGCCCAGATTACTTTTAGCCTGTTTTGTTCTGTAAACCCCCGGTATCTAAAACAAACCCACTGAGGAAGAAGGAAGTATGGGCTTGTCTTTGTGTTTCTTAGTCTGTTTTTTTTTTTATGATCTGTTTGGCTTTTGGTCAAGTAGACTTAGTTAGCTCCTGTACAGAGAGCATGTTGAGGACCAAGTCTCAAGTGTGTCTGAGTAATCCTTTAGCATTGTTTATGTGAGATATTACCTAAGGAGCTAGACTTCCTCATCTGGTGAAATCATGACAGAAAAAGGTAACAGATTTGGAATTAACTAGGACCAATGTTCTAGAATTAGTACATTGATTTTCTGGATGAATTTGGCATATGGAATTTAGAAAAATAGTCACTTTTTAGAGATACCCATGTGTGTGTGGAGCTACCTACCTCATAGAATTATGGAAATATGGAGGGTGGAAAGAGAGAGAGAAAGGATGAAAAATGAGAGAAAAGCCTGTGCATGTATGGTGGTCCATGCCTATCATCCCAGCAGTGGGAGAGGGAGGCGCGGGGGGGGGGTCATCATAGGCTACATAATGAGTCCAAGATTAGCCAGGGCTGCATTAGATGCTGTTGTAAGGGGGAGGATGGGGAAGGAGAGGAGAAGGATAGAGGAGAAAACAAGGATGGGGAAGAACCTGGTCACCATCCAGATAGGTAGATGGATAGACAGTCATTATGGAGAGGTAGAAATTGAGTTAATAATCAGAGGTGGTGGAAGGCTACATGAGAGTTGACTCTGGTCCCAGGTCCCTGTTTGTTCTTTGCTTCTTAGTTGCCATGATCTGAGCAGCTTTAATTCTCTATGCCATCCAACTAGGATGCTCTTGCTTACCCCAGCACAGAAACAGTGCCCAGCTTTGTGCTGAAACCACCAAAGATGTAAGTAATGTAAGTAAGTAATGAAATGTAAGTAATGAAATCCCATATTTCTTTTTTTTTGTTGCTCTGTATGGTGGTTTGTCAAAGATGAAAAGTCTGACTAACACTCTACGCAGGTGCTCTGCCATAGCGTCATAGCCTTGGCCTCATAAGAAATGATAAGTTTAATCTACTTAATTAGTTGTTTTCTGTGCTGGTGACTTAACCCAGACCTCAGGCATGCTAAAAGTGTGGTCTACAGAGACGGCATCTCCAGCCCTGGGATGTTCAATAAAATGTGTCCTCCATGGTAAAGGGTAAAGGCACTATCCTATCAGGCTTACTTATCTGAAACCCTTGCTAGTTTATCTGTCAGAAATATTTACTCAGCATAGTTGATGTGACGTCTACAGTTTACAAACTGACCTGGAAGATTCCAGTTCACGTTATGATTATCAGGGTGGTGGCAGGAAAGGTGGTGAGATTATCCCCTTGTGAAGATAAGAAATGGGAATTTGAAGAAGTTGCCATTTCGAAAGGGTCAAGTTCCAGCCTTGGAGAATGGGGTCACTTGCCGGTAACCCAGGGTTGTACTTTGTCTATGGAGGATCACTCTGAATAAAGTGGAGGTTGTTGCCTTTAAGGAATTCATTGTCAAGTGGTGAAAGCATGCAAGGAAACATTTCAGGCCTAGGAATGAAGAATTCATATCATGTTACAAAGGCAGCTACTATTGTGAGTGGGGAAACTCCCTGAGCACGAGGTTGCCATTGTAAGTAGAGAGGTCATTGCGAAGAAAACTGTTTTTCTGTTGTTCCGTATGCCTGTGAGTTACAGGTGTGTTCTCAGCAAAAGCACCGTTACTCAAGTGTCAGACAAAACCCAGGAGCGAGGTGGGGCATGTGTAAGTTCCTGGGACAGTGAGAGCAGGTGTGCAAGCTGCAAAAAGGTCAGTCAAGGTTTCTTCAGGAGGACAGTGAACTCTGTGAAGCAGCAATAAGTCTGTCCACCTTGAACACATGGGAAGAAGAGGTGGCCTCAAAGAAACTTGGCCATTGAGTCACTATGCACTTGTGTTGTGCTCTTCTGAGAAAGTAGAATTAGCTCTCTATTCCTCAACAGCTTTGGGGGGATGGGGAAGCATATAATTACTAAGACAGTTTAACTCAACTGTCAGTTTCTCAGCTAAGAGCATCATGGGATTAAAAAGTGCTTGGGTAAATGTATTGATGTTTATATTAGATGCATGTTTGATTTGTTTTTTTGTTTGTTTGTTTGTTTGTTTTGTTTTTTTTGTTTGAAACAGGGGTTCTCTGTGTAGCCCTAGCTGTCCTGGAATTAGCTTTTGTAGACCATGCTGGCCTTGATCTCACAGAGATCCACCTGCCTCTTACTTCTAAATGCTGGGATTGAAGGTGTGTGCCACCATTGCCTAGCCTAGATGCATGTTTGAAATTTGCAAACAGCACAAAAGTAAAACTGTAGGAAGGAATTAACAAAAGTTCACGCTGACTAACAGAAGAGGGCTTGGGAAGGCAAATACATTTTCTTAAGAAAGTGATTAGCCCATGATATAAAAGTCATGTTCTGTAAGAGCACCGAACCCAGCCTGGTGAGGTAAAAAGGTAAGTAAAGATAGATAGCTTTATTTAAACATTTTAAAATATGATCTCATTTGCTGGTTTCCTGTCTTTTCCTCTTCTGCTTCTGGATAAAGGCTCTCGCAGGAAGAATGTATGAGGAATATGTTAGAAGCACTGGAAAGTGAATGCAAGGGAGGTAGAATGTGACATGTGACTTGATGTCTTAGCTGCACTTGGTAAAGGCTGAAACCCAGAGAATCTGCAGGCAAAACGTCCTTAACTTTTATTACTCTGGTTGTGAGCCCCTCCAAGGTGAGAATCAAAATTGACAAACCTGGATTCATAGAGAGTCGTATAAGTCATGAAGTTGTATTGTATAGTTGACAAAAATTGTGATTACCCCAGGCTGTGTTATTTTCCCCATGTTTTAATACTTAGTGAAAGTAAGTGACTTTGCATTTTGCTCTGTAGCAACCTTACTGAGACAGGAAGCATGATGTCTTTGACAAGATTTTCCCCTTATAGGAAAGACACTTCAGGAGTCAGGGTACTGCCTGCTCAAATTCATTTGAATACTTTTGGCTTTGTACTTTTGAATACTTTTAAATCTCCAGTCAGAGAGGCTGGGCATTTCAGGAGTAAAGAGGAATTTTCTGGTTTTCTTTGTTTCTGTCAATCATCTCATTGTACACCATCTCTATTTTGTCAAGTTTCTTTGTGATTCTGTGGTGGTATTTTATTTTTTATATATGTAAAGGGTGGATTCAGTGGTTTGGGGTTGTGTGTAAGTCTTCTTGTTTCCAAATGCTGGGATTAATGATGCACGTGTGCAAGACTTGCTGGAGTTATGACAAGGAAATACTGATGCCATCACTCACTGGCATGAGTCACTGTGTCATTTTTACTGTGAACGACAGGTCAAGATAATGCACCTGGTCCAGATAATCTGTGGAAAGCAGGGTGAAATCTGAAGCCTTCATAGTAGTAAAGCAATTTCATAATCTCCCTCCCTCCCTCCCTCCTCCCCTCGTCTCTCTCTCATTCTCTGTCTGTCTGTCTGTCTGTCTGTCTGTCTGTCTCTCTCTCTCTCTCTCTCTCTCTCTCTCTCACACACACACACACACACACACACACACACACACACACACACACACAGACCCTGAGAACATGGGTGTGGGTGTCATAATGAGAGTTGTTTAAAGACATGTTTTAACAAAGTTTTTAAATGTATCAAAAGTGTACTAAAGGCAAGCATTATCATACACTTTAAGCACAGGTGTTATGAGAAAGATAGTTGGGGATGAGAAGACATACCTCAGTTTGGGTAAGGGCTCCTCAAGGGACAGTCCTAGCATTAGTCATCCATACCATTTTGGGGACTCTGGAGTAACATTTCAAAGCATTGCTAAAAAATAAATTTTCCTTTTGTTTTCTCTTTTTGAGACTTTAGTTTGACTCTGGAAAAGTACCTTGAGTGAGGTTATGACTCTGATAAAACCAGAAACCACTAGGTTGTACTTAGGACATGTCATTTTCTGTAAATGAGGTCTCTGGGAGAGTCCTAAAAAAGTAAATAAAATAAACAAAAATGCAGGTTTACAGCTGGGACTAGACAAAGGCCTTAAGCAAATGTAAGAAATGTCATAAATTGTGCTGGAACTCTTGATTGCCAGCTGGTGAGAGGCTGAAGCCAGACTCTGGGGTGCGGGCCTCCTTTGCCTTCCCATGCCCCCCCCCCACAGTAAAGATGAAGCAGAATGTGGAGGAATATTTCAGATGATATGGCATTGTGCAAAAGGCAATCCACATCTTGATGTGCCGTCAGCTTTGGATTTGACATTAGTTCATATCATGAGGATTTTTATAGAATCTTTCTATTCTTAGTAATCTGTTGGTTGAAGCTTTGAGATTTCTGAAGCCCCAGAGCTCTCATATATATGACCAGGTGGACAGGCTGAGGTTGCTGGTGACCTAGAGCCCCATGATGGGAAGCTGGGAAATACAAGCTCACAGGTGCTATTCAAAGTCACTCCACGTGTTAATACAAGTCTGAATCCCCCAAACTTGGTCCAGTGGGACTCATACTGAGATCTATGGGTAACATGAGCAGAGATTGGATTATAAATCTTAGGAAGTAAGCTTTCAGTGGTAATATCTGATGCAAAAAGGAAGACCCGAGGGAAACTAGATTCCTTAATCGATTGAAAACCTGCCTTACAAAAGCTTTTGCACATTTAAACACCAACCTATAAATCAAGTTAGAAATATCCCACTCAGGAATAAAGGAGTTCTTGCTGTGTGAAATATTAATTGGTCTTTGCAAGACAGAGAGAACACTTCATTTATAGGACATCACCATGGTGCTGGCAGAGGGGGTAGAAATCCTAGGGAAAAAACCCATGGTGTGAACCTTGGATTATCACCCCACTCAAACCGAGTGAGTGGTGAGGTTCTGTCTGTGTGCTTTATTTGATGTAGTCCCTGTGCATTTGAGGACATATTCCTTGGCAATCATTCCCAACTGTTTATTAGAAAATTATCTGGAACTAGACCTTGAACTTCAGCTTGAAATTGGATCAAGACACACCTGGAATTGCAAAGAAGTGTTTGGAGGACCACTGGATTTTCAAAGTTAACTTCTCTGCAAAACAACAACAACAATTAGTGGATCGCAAAAGGATGAACACGAAGTGCGTGGCTATTCCTTCATTTGCTGCAATCTGTATTCCTCCAGAGTAACAATGAAGCCAGCCTGGAAAACTCCCAGAAAGGAAACTATATGATTAGCAAAGTTAAAACCCGATTTGCATCTAAAAAATGAAGCAAATGCTCATTTGTGTGCAAATGAAATGGAAAAGGGCTGTAGGTAAAGTGGTGGAAACCTAAACAAAATAAACACTTCATTCTCTTTTATTGTACCCAATGACTATTAATAATATATGGTACCAAGTCAGAAACATTAAGCCAAACAGGGGAGCAATAAAAGCTGCAGGACTGTGGCTCACTGTTGATGCTAGCCAGTTATCGGTCCTGAGTTCACATAAAATGCAGATGGAGGTGCAAGAAAGATATTTGGTGACATCAGCATTGGCAGTGGACTGCTTAGGAGTGGAACCAATAAGAAGAGGACCAGCAGCAGAAAAGTGTCTTTGGAGGATATTACAAAGGGGTGGAAAATCACCACATAGGGTTCTCATCCCTCCTGTTTCCAACTGGTAATAGTGTTCTGAGAACTCTGTCAAGTCTCAGATTAACAAGGTTAAGACAGCCATTGATTTCCCCTGCAGATGGAATAAGAGTTCTGACGCCTGGGGCCGGGACTCCTTGGTGGAATGCTAGTCTAGGATAAACAAAGCTCCTGTTAATCCCAGCCTCACACAAGCTGGATGAGGTAGCCAAACCTGAAGACTCAGTGCTTAGTGTGGGATAGAGGGTCAGAGGGGAGACAGGAAAATGAGGTTCAACACTATCCTTGGTTACCTAACTAGTTCAGTGCTAGCCAGGATCACATGAGACAAAAAAAAAAAAGTTCTGGGTGTAGTCATTATATGTGAGGGGGTGAAGAGAAGAAACTGCCATCATGACCACCACTTCGTTAGAGGGAGGAGTTTTATTGTGTATACCAGAGGAGAGTCCAGAGCTGAGAGAAAAGCAGACTGGCCATGGCCGTGGCTGGGGAAATGGGAGAGATTAGTAGAGATAGAGCATAGAGAGAGATGAGAAAACACAAGAGGGCAGAGAGTAGTAAGTACAGCATTTGTGTGAGAGAGCAACCTGGCATGAGAGAGTGCCATCCCGGTGGACAGATCTTCTGGATCATAAGGAGTGCTGCAGGGAGGGGGACTTGGGACCTAAAGGTCATAAAATATCCAAGATTTGGGGGAGAAGTCCTCAGTTGGTGATTCCAAAGCTCATGGTTTGATGATGGCTCCTAAGTAATTTTCATCGTTGCCATATCAAATGATGTTTGAAATAAAGGAACCTGTAAAGGGTGGAGGTTACATAGCAGGTATGCAAGAGACAGATGGGCACCAAGACACATAAAGCCTTCTGCCAGTGAACTATGTTTCTGCTCTGACTCCTCCACAATGTGATGGGAACTGAGACCAAATCCAGAGGCCACTCTAGGTCAAGTTCCAAAGGGCTGCAGTCTCAGTATGAAAATAGCTGTGTTAGATCCACTAAGAAACCAACCAGAATACAGTCTCTGAGGGCCAACTTGAGAAAATAATTTAATTAAAATTTTTTTGGGGGGACCAGAGGGCAAAACCAAATGTTTCTTGGAAAAAAATTTCAACTCCAGTGCAGGGCTCAAGACTTGATTACAAGATTATTTTCTTGTCGGAGGTGAACTAGATATTCTTCTAGAACAAGAATATTTGTTCACAACAACAGCAATAACAAAATCACAACGCACAAAGGGAAATATGGCACAGAGATGAAGAAGCAAATAGACAGTAGGGTCAGGTCAGCAGACGCCGGTGAGATGCTTAGCATGCAGTTGGGGGTCTTGTTCTGTGTTGTGGATGAAATGGCTAGCATGCAGGCCTGAGTTTGTATCCCCACTACCCGCATAATGTGTACTTACGGTGGCCCACATTTGTAACCTAGCACCCAGGAGGAAGTTACAGGGAGGTCTGGAGCTCATCGTCAGCAGTCTAGCTCATTGGTGCTTCAGATTGGATGAGGGATTCTATCACAGAAGATAAGGAAGATGATAAAGATGCCTATGCCAAGCTTTGGCTGCCACACCACCTGCTCACAAGTGTGTGCACAGAAACATAGATGTGTGCAGATGTGTGTACCTGCATATGTATGTGTGCACACACACGTGTGCATGCACATACATGCACACTCACACAAGCATAGAAAGCAAAATATGCAATTAAAATTAAAAACATTACAAAGCAACTTTTAATTCAACCTGTTTATGACATCAAAAGAAATGACTTTTTTCTCTAAAAATCACAAACAATACCTTGCTGTAGCATACATAACCTAAAATCTATGTCTTCATTTATTTATGAAATTTTGGTTGTGACCTTCAATTTTAATAATTGTTGTAAAATAAGCATATCTGCAAGAGAGTATTTTCCTCTACAACAGAAAGACTCATATTTTCCTCAAGATTACAGATTTCAACTGTTATTAACTCCTTTTGGTACCATTTCAGTTGCTTAAAGGGAAAGTATTTTATGTCCTAATAGTTTGTAGTTTGTGCATGACAGTTCTAGTTAGATTTAAATGACTTTTTTTCTGGCTTGTGTTACAGATATCTTTTTGCATGTTAAGTGTCATTCTTGTAAATGAGATACAATTATTCTATCCTAAAAAGTGCAAATTAAAATTTAATTCCATTTAAGTTTGTAATATGAAGTATATTGGTAGGATATTTTTTAGCCCCCAGGTACTTAGTAGTAATAAGATATTTATGGCAAAACCAGCATTAGGATATATTGCTCAAATTGGCAATATGCATAGAATTAAATTATGTGGCCTCCCTTTTAAGATTTATTCCATCATTAATTCTAAAATCAGGTAGCTCTAAGCAGACCTCAGGCAATACAGTGATTCATTAATGAGTGTATTTCAGCCTTCCCTGTGATCTGCTCGCTAAGTGAACGATTTAGGGCTCTGTCGAATGGCAAAGATTGTAACTAGGAAGGAAATCATATTGGGTGGTTAAATACATGCGGGCTAATTTCCTTGTTAGCGTTGGAAGGGAATATGGAGTACAATCCAAAATCAAGAGACTGCATATCAGTTCTGAATGGCTTTTTTCTTCCATCTGCTTATTATTGATCTGTAAATCTATATTCCTCATACTTAAAAAAATTAGTTTTTGCTATTGTGGAAACACTGATTTCTGATGGTGCTGTATTGACTCCTACTGACAGCTGGGAAACCTGCATAGGACCAAACTAGACCCTCTGAATGTGGGTGACAGTTACATGGCTTGGGAAGTTTATGGGACCACTGACAGTGGGACCCAGATTTATACCTTTGAGAGGCCCAGGGAAACTACTGAAAGATTTTAGCTCACACCTAAGACCAAGTGTTCCTCTAAGCCTGTGCTTGGGCTCTCAGTTTTAGAGAACATCTAGAAGCTTCTGGAGTCGGGTTTTGGGAAGCAAGATGCTAAGAGATTCTTTCCTGAGCTGTATCTAAGTGCTATAGCTCTGGTTGAGTTTAGATGAGCTGCTCTTCCCATGAGCTCACAAGCAGACAAAGACACACAAGAGAACATGAATAGTAACAGTGAAGCTGGAGGCAAGCCATGAAGAATCAATGATGGAATGCCTGTGTCCTCGGAGTCCACAAAGCAGCGACCCCTGGGTCTCCTGGAGAAGGTTCACATCAGGTATTCGTTATGTGTGTGTGTGTGTGTGTGTGTGTGTGTGTGTGTGTGTGTGTGTGTGTGTGTGTGTGTACATGTATGTTTCTATGTGTGCAAGTGCATATATGCATGTGGAGGTCAGACGTCAGCTTTAGGTATTGTTCTTTAGGCACCACCCACCACAGTTTTTGACACAGGGTCTGTTATTGTCCTGAAACTGGCTAAGTAGGCAAAGGCTGTCTGGCTAGTGAGCCTCAGAGATCCCTCAGTGTGTGCCTCCCCAGTGCTAGGATTGCACATACACACCATCATTCCCAGGTTTTCTTATGTGGGTTCTGTGGATGGAACCCATGCCCTTGTACTTGCATGACAAGCACTTTACCAACGAAGCCATCGCTCTTCCTCCCATTTTAAAGAATTATGTTTGCCATGACATCTGTCTGTGTGGAGATGAACTACTCTGATTTTATTTCCAGATGTCACCTTGACAACATCAAAGAACTCAGCATTTAACAAGGTTTGAGCTTATGTTCTTGAATTTTGAGACCCCCCCTCTAGATCCATTTACATTGACCCACCAGTCTTAATAATAAAAGTCCTGCATTTCCCTTCTTAGGAGTTTGCTTTCCAATGGGGGTATTATTTTTTAATCAAATTCCTCTGTCACAGTGTAGATTTAGAAGGCAAGTATGTGGCATGAGAAGGGTGATAACCCATCCCCCATTCCAGTTTCCAACTATTTCTGTTTCATGGCCATGATCTTGTGATCTTCTCCTAGTTTTCACCTGACTTTGCACATCTGAAACATCTGGATGCTCAGCATATCCTGTACCTCACATTCTTAACCTGTACTTAATGCTTAGGAGATGGAGTTGAGAGATGGCTCAGTGAGTAAGAACACTTGCTGTGCAAGCATGAGGGACTGAGTTCTAATCCTGGCAGTCCCACAAAAAGCCAGGGGTGGCTACTCAAACCTATATCCCTGGCACTGTTTTGTCTTTAGCAGATAAGGAGGGAAGTGATAGGGGACATCTGACATCTTCCTCTGGCCTCTGAGTGCGCAGACACAGATACTCACACAAACACATGCCTGTACACCACATATACCGTGTCACATGCACAGACACACACAACAATAAATAAACATAAGTGCTGGGGATCCAAACTTAGATCCTCATGCATGGGCAGCAAGTATTTTACCAACTGAACCATCTCCGCAGCCTGAGCTCTAAAATTTTTCTAGAACATTCCATGCTGACTGGTGTGGATGGAAGCTATTTTGCTTTTCTACTTTGGATTCGGCACAGCTGTTTCTGTGGGTATCTTTCCTAAAACATCAGAAGGAAATTACCCTCAGTGGTGTGATTTAGTATCTCACCAAGAGAAGAAAGAGACTTATTTTTCAAAATAGTATTTTTATTGATTCTCTGGGAATTTCACCTCATATACCCTGATCACAGTCTCTTCCCAGTCCTTCCATGTCTGCCCCACTCCCTGCCCTTGTAAACTCCCCAACAACAACATTGAAAAAAATTTAATTTGTATTGTCCGTGTACTTGCTGGAGCATGGTTAAATTCCCAGTAATCTGCCCGTAAAGAAAATTGAGTCCTTCTCCACCTGCACCCCTACCAGAGGCCATCAATTGTGGAGAGCTACACTTCAGCATCCTTATCACAATTTTAAGAATTCTCTTTGATGGCTTCCTTTTTTAGGCTGTTATTTGGGGGGGGGGTTGGGAGTGGCATGGGTTGGGGTAAGGGTTATCATAGAAGCCTTCCATGTGCCCAGAAAGAGACTCTCAAAGTCATATTTTACCTTTGGCTTTACAGACCCTGGAAGTCATTATCTTAAAATGCTACACATTCACTTACAGAATGGATAGATGATTACATGACTAGTGGAGGTTAATAAAGATCATGGAGATTGTAGCCCTGCTAAGGCTATCAGAAGCAGTTTAATCCAGTGGTCCCTGGCACCAGGCAGGCCCCATGGGGACTGTTTTGTCTGATGGAAGCTGTATTCTCATCACATAATTACCAAGGGAAGTCAAGCCCTACTTTTGTATGAAATAGGATGCATCTCAGGTCCTGATCAAGCATCTTCTCTTGCATGAGGAAGCTTCCCTAGTAGTGCTTCTTGGGGGGTGGGGGAGCTCCTCAACCAGTTCTGCCTGGGGGAAGCTACTCACTGGGGAGTCAGGAAAGACACTGCTGACACCCGACAGAAACTGGAATATAAATATCTTATTCCACTAGCAACATATCTTTTGTCTCATTCACTTTCTGTTTGGCCATTGAGAGCAATGTGGTTAAATATGTAGATTCAGCATCTACAGGGGTACTAAATTTCCTTTCCATTTTGGCCAGTATTCCCCAGAATATGCCCTTGTTTAAAATAAATAAAAAATATGGAGGAATACAGTTGAGAAATTGTGTTTGCTTTATCAAGTCTGTGCTGAGAAAAGGAAGAAACAGTTTGAGACTGATATATTTCTTATTTGTGATTAGCCTTCACCTTCTCAGGGTAATGGAGCTATTATATCAGTTAGGGGGTTGCACATGCCTTCAGGCAACAGGCCTAAAACATTGTGGTTTCAGTATGTAGAAGGATTTGATCTTCTCCTGTGTAAGACATTCCAAATGATGACAGTAGACATTCCAAATGATGACAGTATTTGTGGCCTTGGGTTCATCAGGCAGCTACAATTTTTAAATCACTTTGTGTAGGTATACATACTTGTGAACGCACGTCTACACATGTGCACATGTATACTCATGTGCACATGTGTCTGTGTATACACATGTGTGCACGTGTATCTATGTAAGTCAGAGGACAACCTGGGATGTCTTTCCTCAGGCTCTGTACACCTTTTTTTTTTTTTTTTTGAGACAGTATCACTCACTAGCCTAGAACTTGACAAATAGGCTAGGCTGGCCAGGGAGTCCCAGGACTCCAATCCACCTTTCTGTGCTTCCTCAGCACTGAAATTACAAGCACATACTCTCACACATGGATTCCTTGTGTGTGGAATCTGGAGGTTGAACTCGGGTCCTCCTGCTTGTATGGTCAGCACTTTAACCACTGAGCAATCTCCCCAGCCCGCCTACCATTGTTTTTTTTTCCCCACACTTTCCTGTTGTTTCAGGCAGGATTTCTAGACAGGAAGGAGAATAAAGAAGAGGGGCAGACATAAAAACATCTGCAGGAGTTCTCTAAGAAGCCCCCCTGTGTTGATTCTGTTCCATTTCTTCCCTTTCCAGAAAGGAGTCTGGGACAAGGCCTTGTTCCTTGTGGTATCTCTGCAGCACAGAGGTTTTCCTTATGAGGCAGTGGTTCTCAACCTTCCCAATGCCGGGACTCTTTTAAACAGTTCCTTGTGTTGTGGTTATTTTCATTGCTACTCGATAACTATAATTTTATAACCATTATGAATTGTAAATGTATTTTGGAGATAAGAGGATTGGCAAAGGGGTCACAACCCATGGGTTGAGAACCAGTTATACAGACTATAAAGGATAAGAAAACTCATCAGGGAACTCCCAGGATTTGCCACAGGTTAGATTTTTGTGTGCTGGGAGTCTTAAGTTAGAATCACAGAGTGGTGATGTCATTGCTCATGAAATAGTAGATATGCCACCATGCAAACTACTAAGATGAAAATGGACTAAAGCTCTGAAATTGTAAGCCAGCCCCAATTAAATGCTTTCTCTTATAAGAGTTGCATTGGTCATGGTGTCTCTTCACAGCAATAGAACATTCACTAAGACAGAAGCCCTCTCTTTTGTAGAAAAATGGATGCACCCCGAGATAACCATGTTAAATGAACTAAACCACGTGTGGCTCTCTCATTTGTGGTTCCTAGATGCTATAGGTACATAGCATCTTATATATTTTGAAGTAATAGAAGTAGAAGTGAAATTATCTACAAGGACAGTATAAATAATGTGTGTGGGGGGATACGGAGATTATGGGGGTATATGCTCAATGTACAATGTATATACAGATGAAAACTTTCAAGTTACAAATTTTAAAAATCTGTTCATGACTAAATAAGCTCTAATAAGTAGTGGAATAAGACAAAGGCATCACTTAATATTATGACAACATATTGATAGCCAGCCTTGAATTGAAGAAGAAACATTGTCTATTCTGTCAGGGGTCATCTCGGGTTATTCAGTAAATCACCATCAACACTTGAGATGTCATTCTCTTTTGGCCATTTTACAAAGAATATTCTGGAAGGCTAAGGGAATGACCCACTGGGTAAAGAGTTTGCTGCACAAGCATGAGAACCCAAGTTTTGACCTTCAACTCCCCATGAACCTTTAAAGAAGAGGTTGGAGAAAAACATGAAACCCTTGAAAGTGTGTAGATCCACACAAAGTTTATCCAGACTGCCTTGAACTGTTACACATGTTTAGAGTGCATAATTTTTTATCTAGTTGGGCCTCAGTGGTATGATGGTCTGATTATTTAAAAAATCTCAGTCATATTAACAACACTTCAGTTTCTACAGAAACTAGAAGCTGGAATGTGAAGAGCTGAGCAAATCTCTCTGGGCAGAGAAGGGTTTAGGCATATATAACATGACAACATCTGCATGTTGTATAACTTGAGCGTTCAGCAGACATGACATGGCTCAATGTGAACACTGATGAGATGAGATGCACGTGTTAAGAGCTAAGAACACTAAGGGAGGGTCTCTAGTATCCTGAAGTCTTCTACTTGACTCCCCTCGTGTGTGTGTGTGTGTGTGTGTGTGTGTGTGTGTGTGTGTGTGTGTGTGTGTGTTTGATTTTAGATGTCTTCCTCTATTACTCATCAATTTATATTTTGAGGTAGTGCAGGGTCTCTCACTGAAGCTGAGGATCAGAGTATGCCAAGCTGATTGGCCAGTGAGCCACCAGGATCCTCCTGTCACTATTTCTCCAGCACTGGGATTCCAAGAGTATGTGACACCACTGGGATTTTTACCTGGCTTCTGGGGATATCAAACTCAGGTCCCCATGCTTGATTATCAAGCTCTTAACTGACTGAGCCATCCCTCCAGTGCCATGATGGCTTAATTCAGATAATGCAGGCAATGTTGATCAAGACCCTGAGTGTACTGGGGTATAATTCATACTGAATACTTGTTTGGAAGTCAGATGTTATTTTCAATTTAAATCACCTCATAATACTAATTCCATGTAAATTACACAATCTAGTGTACATACCCTGTTCCTAAAAGATACATTCTTGTTTCTTCATTTAGAGGAGAATTTTAACATTATAAGCTTAATTTCTTAGCTTCTTATCATAGAGGCCTCATATCTTTCTCCAAAAGTAAAGTATTAAAAACAAACTGTGAGCAGCTTGACAGTGAATGACAGAAAATGATTGTGTCTTGGATACTTTATGAAGTATATGATTTTGATAAGAGAGTTGATGAAGCAGAGGATGAAGAACCTATGTTGATTATGAGAATGGAGACCAGAGGACTTGGTGATTTCCTTCAATCAACTGTTTTTTTATTTTTATTTTTACATTTATCTTTTTAATTTTATATATGAGTATTGTGTTTGCATCATTTCCTCCATATTCTTTTTCCTCCAAGTCCTCCTGTGCCCTCTACTCCCTGTAAAATTCATAAGCTCTTTACTTACTTATTGTTACACAGAAGTGGGAGAGAGAGAGAGAGAGAGAGAGAGAGAGAGAAGAGAGAGAGAGAGGGGGGGGGGGAGAATCTGTTTAGTTCAGTTGGTGTTGCTTATATGTCTGTTTGTTTAGGGTTTAGGCTGACCACGGTGATTGGATAGCCAATCACGGCTCTTGGGATTGGATAGCCTATCATGGCTCTTGGGTTTGGATAGACTATCATGGCTCTTCTTTAAAGTCTAGTCTAGCTCTTGAATTCCATAAATCTCCTTCTAACCTCACTGATACTTAAAGTTACCCATCGAAGGATTAGATATGTCCTTATTCATGACATTCTGCAAAGGGCACACATAAGAATGTGAGAAACATTAGTCCAGAAAGGAACATTTTCGTCGAGTAGAGCTGACATCACATCAGCAGTGACATTTCTTCAGTACTGGGATTCTAGGAACATGTGGCACCATCTCTGGGTTTTATACACTGGTTCTGGGAAATCAAACTCTGGTCTTTGTTATGCTTGTTCTGCAAGCTCTTTACCAAGTGAACCATGTCTCCAACCCCATGGTGTCTTAATTCCTTCTGCCAAGAGCATACTTCAACGATACATGGACCCAGGGAGACAGCATTCATTTAAGTTAAAAATCAAGACAAGGACCACACAAAAGAGCAGGAAGGAAGGAAAAGGACACCTTGCCTTGTCTGCTGTTGTCCCCAGTGAGTGAAGAGATTAGTGAAAACTTTGTCTTTGGAGCTGGAGAGATAGTTCAGTCAGTGAAGTGCTTGTAGGGCAAGCACAGGGACCTGAGTTTGAGCCTCAGAACCCAGAAAAAGCTAAGCATGGCAGTGTACACATAGATCTGCAATCCCTGCACTGTGGAGGTGGAGACCAGATCCCTGGGGCTTCTTGGCTAGCTGGTCTAGCCTAATTAACTGGTGAGCCCCAGGCGAGGGACCACTTCCCAAATAATCTAAGGTGGGCAGCATGTAAAGAGAAACAACAGCCAGAGTCCTCCTCCAGCCTCCATACACACGTGTCCCTGTACATGCATGTACACACACAGGCATGCATGCACTCATGCATGCACATGCCCCCACACAGGCATACATGCATGTATGAGAACTTGCCCCTACACATTGACATACTCATGCATCAACATGGTCCCAGTGAAAATCTCTTTAAACTATGTGAATTTAGTGCATGTCTCTCTGTTAGCAAACCAGTATTTGCCTGCACTGAAGTGACTAAGTGTATAGCATGGAGAGAGCTCACTGATGACTGGTGGGCTAAGAATCCCTAGAGCAGTTGAGAGCATGGGCAGACTGAAGGGAGCAAGCATACATTCTCCGCGTGGTGTGTGGCAGTTCTTCCCCTGCAGCTGTCATTGATCTCCATAACCCCACAGGAAAAAGTTGAGTGTGGCAGCAGACCCTTGTGATTCTAGCTCTGGGGATGCGAAAACAGACAGGTCCTTAGACTCACTGGCAATCTAGCTGAGATGCAGAGTCCCAGGCCAGTGAGAGACCTTGTCTCAAGGGCATAAGGCAAATATCGACAGAGGAGGACATGAGACATCCTTCTCTATTCTGGTGCATGACAGCATCTTCATACATATCTGTGCACACACCCCCATACACAAAGTTTGAGGCAAAACAAGATGCCAAATATATTTTACAGGTATATTTTAAACGAATAAAGTCTGGCATAATTCTAAATCCACCTCATCAGAAGGCTTTTGCTTTGCCACAATATATGTTTAAATACTTAACAGTAATCTTAATGGGACTGTCTCCTAGAAAGGTAACATTACCAGAAGCTACATTAAGAGAATGAGGCAGGTTACCCTCTTCCTCTGTACTGGGTCAGTCCAATTATATAGAGAATGAGCATGTTCAGCAGGGATCAGCTCCTGAGCTTGATGGATGCATTGGAATGTATTCAGAAACTAATTGTTGAGATTATAAAATAACACAAGATGATATTACCTGAGGCTTAGTTGATGGAGTTTGGAATGTCAGTCTGAAGACTATGGGCAGGCTTGGGCTGAACAAATAAGTCTTTTACCTTCTAATCTTCAAAAGTTGTTTGGGCATGTGTTTATTTGGGAGATGTTCAGCTCGGCCAGTGTTGGCCCCAAAGGCCAAATATAGATGTTTTGGGTGTGTCTGTGATGTTCATTTTCCATACCTTGTGATTAGAACTCTCTACAGAGCTCCAGGGGCCACCTAAAAGGAGACATGTTGCCTGAAACTCATAGTGTACAAGACTAGGGAACAGGGATTTTCCACTGTGGCCAGGATCTTGGACTGATGAATGAAGACTGTGCTGTGCAGGAGAGTGAAGGCTCAGTCCTTAATGTGTTTGCAATTCATGCATGAGGACCCAAGGCCTCGCCTCAGAAGCCATGTCAAAACTCTGCAAGTGGGGACACCCATGTAATGCCAATACTGGGGAGGCAGAGGCAGGAGGACACTCAGGATTCACTGTTAGCCTAGCATACTTGATGATTTCCAGGCTGGTGAGAGAACTGGTTTTAAAAAACAGTGTGGATGAGGCTTGGCAGTGGTGGCAAGCATCTGTAATCCCAGGACTCCAGAGAAGCACAGGGAGTTGGATATCTGAGTTCGAGACCAGCCTGATTTACAAAGCACGTTCCAGGATAGTCAGAGATGTCTTATAGAGAAACCCTGTCTCAAAACAAAACTAAACAAAATAAACAAGAAAACCAGTAAGGATGGCATCTGAGGAACGAGAGCAGATGTTTTCCTCTGAACTCCACATGCATGCACATGTGTAGCTGGAAGTGAGCACACACACACACACACACACACACACACACACACACACACACACACACACACACGGAAATTGTGCTATACAATTTTTGAGACTCCTTTGCTTTCAAGCTTTATACCTTGTTTTAAAGGAAAATTGCGAATTTTTCAGGTCAACTTTAGAGATCTGGATGACATATAATGATGTCAATTACATAGTTCAATCTCTGTCATTGAAATCAATATGGCCCCTAAGACAGGAAGGGGGATGAGCTCAGGAGCTGCAGTCCATGGTTCTGCCACATGCATTGATCTTGTGGACAGAACATTGTAAAATCTAGGTCATATCATTAAAAGAAACTGCTACCTCCTAGCAAAATCCTCTGTATTTCCCTATCCAGAACATTTTGGGCATGAAATAAAATGTGCTTGCTTTTTTTTTGTTTATTTGACAAAAATGAGATTTCCACTAATGTTGGGCTGTTACAAATTTCAGCTATATCTGGATCTAGGATTAACATCCCAGGAATCTATATCTCCTGTGGTCTGTAAAATCTCATCAGATATTTTGTTGATTTCCCATGCCTCTGTAATAAAATTCCTTTACATATTCTTAGTAAAAATCCATTAATTCTAATTGCTTCTGCCTGAGGGCCCACAATCTTTGGATGTTCTTTTCATGTCTGTGAGTGTGGTGTGCACGTGTGTGCATGCTCACATGTGATGTGGAAACCTGAGATTGATGTCTGGAGTCTTCCTCAGTTGCTCTCTGCCTGACTGTCTGAGGCCAGAGCCTGCCAGCAAGGCTAGTCTAGCTAGCCATTTTGCTCCAGGCATCCTCTGTGTGCCATCTGAGGCTGCAGTTAGGATTGGGTTGCATTTACATGGGTGCATCAGGTCAGAATTCTGCTCCCTTGCTTGCACGGTAATCACTTCATCCATTGAGCCATGTCCCCAACCCTGAGCTCTGGATCTTCATGCTGGAGTTGGGAAGAAGAAGCAGGGACCAGTGGCAGAAAGCAGTTTCTGGTATCAGTGAGGGTTCCTGGTAGTCCAGAAGCCAGTCATCCATGAACTGGAAGGACTCACAGAGGTGATGGAGGCTCATAGATTGTGCTTTTACTACTTGGTTTGTAGGTACCCCCAAATAACAGCAGAACATTGTATAGGCAAAAGTACTGACAAAAAAGATTAAAATTTTCCGGGCGTTGGTGGCACATGCCTTTAATCCCAGCACTCGGGAGGTGGAGGCAGGTGGATCTCTGTGAGTTCGAGGCCAGCCTGGTCTCCAGAGCAAGTGCCAAAGCTGCACAGAGAAACCCTGTCTTGGAAAACCAAAAAAAAAAAAAAGATTAAAATTTAATGAGAGGACTTTTTTCCTCTTTAGAGTCTAGTCTAATTATTAAAAAATATTTTGGAATCCAATAGCATTACATTTTGAGCATGCAGACTATCTTAGTTTGGGTTACAATCGCTATGATGAAACACTATGGCCAAAAGCAAGTTGGGGAGGAAAGGATTTATTTGGCTTACACTTCCACATCTATAGTCTATCACCAAAGGAAGTCAGGACAGGTACTCAAACAGAGCTGGAACCAGCCTGGGTAAGGCCCTCTCTCATCAACCACTCATTAAGAAAATGCTCTACAGGCTTTTCTACAGCCCAATCTTATGGGAACATTTTCTCAATCCAGGTTCCCTCTCCTCAGATGTGTCAAATTGACATAAAATTAGCCAGCACACAATTTAAGACATTTTTTAGGTTATCATGTTGTTCATTGCTTCATGTCAGTGTATGCATAGTGTGCTTAGTGATAGTCCTCGGGTTTTTCTGAGAAGAGGCTGAGTGAGCTTAGAGCTCTGTAAGACCATTAGGGAGTGCTATGTGAAACCCAGTCTCAGGTATGTAGACACAGTTTCTGTCCTGCCTGGTCCCATAGCTGCTTTGCCTTAAATAAACACACAGAGACTTATTTATAAACTGTTTGGCCAATGGGTTAGGCTTCTTACTGGCTAGCTCTCTCTTAATTATTAACCCATAACTATTAATCTATGTATTTCTGCATGGCCCTATCTTACTGGAGAAGGCTCCACCATGTTACTCTTTCAGTGATCACATGGAGTCTCTCTCATGACTTCTCTCTGCATCTTCTCCCCAGTATTCTCCTCATCTCATAGCCCCGCCTTCCTGTCTGGCTACTGGCCAATCAGTGTTTTATTCATCAACCAATAAGAGAAACATATATACAGAAGGACATCCCCCATCACAGGTAGCTGCATTGAGACTTTGACATCAGCTAGCTTTTCCATCACGGTTGAAAAACACCTAAGATAATCAACTTGTAAAGAAGAAAGGTTTGTTTTGGGCTTCAGATTTGGTAATTTTGGCCATGCTCAGTTGTATATCAGTTACTTTCTAATTGCTATGAAAACAAACCAAAACAATGCAAAATCCAGCAAAGTAGCTTAAAGACAGAAGGCATCATTCCAGGAAGACTTGGTGCCCAGATACAATTGTAGGTCACACTGCATTCCAGTCAGGAGGCAGAGAGCAGATATGTTCCAGGAGTTCTGTTTCTGCTCTGTCCAAAGGAGGCCTGGTTCTACTTCACCACTTGATTTTGATGAGAATTATCGGATAATATGAACTAGTTCAAACCGAATATTTAACCTAGTTTCATTTTTAAAAAAATGCATTTTATCTTTAACATCTTTGTAACCTCTAAAACACCCTACACTGTGTCAATTTTTCCAAATTACAAGATTGGTTTTAAATACAGAAGTATGAACTATTCAGCTTACAAAACATTCTTAATGTCAGCACAGAAACCTCTTCCTGGCATTTACTGAAAACTGCTTAAATTTGGTAACTGTCTCAAAGTAGAGAAAGATGATGATAAAAGTTTAATTACATAATATTGTGTAGTACTGGTCTCCTTACCTGGCCTTTATAGAAGTGTTTCCCTCCCCAAGTTCATGTTTAATCACAAGAAACTGTTCATTATGTGAAACTCATGAAATAACTTGGGAGGTTTGGTCTTTGTCACCAGATGGTGTCAATTCTAGCTTCTCCAGATTTTTAAAGATCACATTTTATTTATTTGTTGTGTGTGTGTGTCTGCTTGCTCCCCGTCCCACCCTGCCTTGTGTGTGCTGTAGTGTGTATGTGGAGGTCAGAGGTCAACTTGTAGGACTCAGTTCTCTCCTTCCACCAGGAGGGTCCGGGAAATCAAACTCAGGTTGTTATGTTTAGCAGTAATCACCTTTGCCTGCTGAGCCAGCTTGCTGGCCTCTGATTTCCTTCTGGAGATAGAGAGGAGGAGGTAGAGAGGGAGAGAATGTGTGATACGGAGGTTAGAAGACAAGTTTGGGGAATTGTCACTTTCAGGGTTTGAACTCAGGGTGTCAGGCTTGATAGCAAATGCCTTCGCCTGCTGATCCATCTTGCCTGCCCATTCTTGAGATTTTAAAGGACGAAGTATTAGCTGACCATACATGGAACCACAGTGAGTGAAGACAGAGGAGCTAGCTGAGGGGATGACTTAAGAGACAGGTAACTGGAACAGGAGCCCAGCCACACCTGGACCCCAGTGTTGGTCATGAGTTCAGAGTGCTGGCCATCAATTTGGGGATGAGGCTTGCTTCCTGTTCTTCTTGAGTCAATAAAACAGAAAGGCAAACAGCACAGGTCGGAGAAGGGAAGCAATCACAATGGCCTGGCCAGCCCCAGCAGAAGACGCCTGGGGACCTCTAAGGAGCTCTCTGCTTTAGATGGGAGCCTCACATCCTCATCTCTCTGATACCTTTAACACCTGCAGGGATGAAGAGGGCAGAGTTCAGCAGCCTCTGATGGGAAGGATGGTGGAGAGAGGACCTGGGTCTCCACTTCACCTGCTAGACCACTGTTTTAAAGTAATACCAGGAGCTGTGCTCACCTTAAAGAACAATAATATAACCTATAATCTGTTTTTATCTTTGTTGCACAGAGCTCCTTAAAAGCTTGGGTGAATCAATTATGAGAATCAGAATATTTTGAAAAAAATTCTTTTAGAAAAATCGTGTACAAAAGCAATATTCTGCACTTAGTGTGAATTGGAGTGTCACAGAATGTCACACAAGCTGTGTTGTTTATTATGTTCTGATGGATAATGTCCATGAAATAAGGGAGAGTCATCTGTATGCTGGAGTGATGGCTCAGGCCATACAGCTCTTGCCTTATAAGCATGAGGGTGAGGACCTGATGCCCAGAACCCACATAGAAATGTCAGATGTGGGTCTGGAACAATGGCTTAGTAAAGAAAGAGTAGTCACTGCTCTTGCTGAGGACCCAAACTTGACTTCCAGCAGCCACATCAGGAGGCTCATGAGTACCTGTAGCACTAGCTGCAAGACATGCATTGCCCTCTGCTGCCTTCTGTGGGCACCAGTGCTTGTCTGTCTGTCTGTCTGTCTGTCTGTCTGTCTGTCTGTCTCTCTCTCTCTCTCTCTCCCTCTCTCTCTCTCTCACACACACACACATGATTGGTTTGAGGTGGTCACTAGTCACCAGCTTAGGATTCTCATTTTGATTTGAACCATTAGAAAAAAATACACAGGGAAAGAAAAGCTGTGTCTCAGTAAATGTTTTCTTTTTTGGGTGGTGTACTTCAAAAAACCAACATCTAGATTCAATTTAAATCAATCTTATCCGTGCCAGAAGTGAAAACTCAGAAATGTTCACTCAATTGGCCAGAGACACTTACTGTGATGAGAACATTCTAGCAGGCCCCCTTCTTAGGTAGCTTCCCATAGCTGCCTGACATAGCACAACATGACAACCCTTTAGTCAAGCTTGTGCTCTTCTCAGAGGAATACAAGTCTTCTGAAATGCTTCCAGAAATGCTTCTGGACCCTGTGCTGTGTGCCTCACTTCCTGGTCAGCAGAGAGGAGCTTGAGGTGTTTTGCAAGTGTGAGGATATGAATTCAACTCCTGGAATGCACATAAAAATGTTCAGTTGGTGGCACCTACTTGTGATCCCAGCGCTGGGGAGGTGGAGACTGGAGAATCCCCAGGATTCACTGGTCAGCCAGCCCAGGTGACTCAGCAAGCTTCAGGTCTATGGGAGATCCTGTCTCAAAATCAAGGTGCATTGCAGCTGAGGAAGACACTGAGGTTGTCTCGTACCTCCACACACACGCTTGCACACAGCTGTGCATACAGCAGACAATATGCACATGAATTTTTAGACACACATAAACCCTCCTGAGTCTAGGAGCACTTGGAACAAGGAAGGCTCCAAGGGTTAGAGTGTGACCTGTGGTAGCCTGTCAGTGACAGGCAAGGCTGATGATCAGCTCTGACTCTCTGGCTGAGGCAGTGTCAGTGGACATAGAGGACATTTTGACTTGTAGGACTGTGTGGGGTCATCATTTGTTCAGCCAGATTAACACAAGCCTGCTCTTCTTCTTTCCCTTCTGGAATCTTCTTCCTTTCTGCCTTGATTTGGGTACCTGGCCCATTTTTCCATCACTGTGCAGAGTTCAGGGATGGTGCAATGCCTGACTTCTCAGTGTGTGACAGTATGCTTTGTGTCTGATGTTTTAACTGGGAAGGAAGGTTGTTTGTGACATCCACCTGATGCTCCTGGGACAGCTGCAGGCTACCCTTGGGCAATTCACCTTTCTCAACACCAGCTGTAGAATCTTCTCAATGAAACTGTTTCACCTTTTTTTTGTGATAATGATCTAACATAGCCTTACCTGGCCACAAACCATGTGGCCAGGGTGATCTTAAACTCCTGGTCATCTTACCTCTAGCCACCCCTCACCCTGGCCACCAGTGATGGGATTAACTCCTGATCCTCCTGCCTCTACCTCCCCAATGCTGGGACAACAGGTTCATGTTATTGTCTGCTTTATCCAGTGCTAGAGGTGGAATCCGGGCTTTGTGCATGCTAAGTAGGCACTCTGTAAACTGAGGCAACTCTCATTTTTAAATACCGATGAACTTGATGAGAAGACACCCAGCAGTTCCCCTCACTGCAGAGCCTGTACACATTTTGCCCTCCTTAGTCGACTGCTTTAGACAAGTTAGCTGTGCTCTGCATTTAGACCTTCTCTAGGGAGGGCTGATCACCTCACAGTCTTTCCAGTGAGGACCAGCTGTGACTCCAGGAGTCTCTTCATGGCCACATGGCTTTGCTGCTCTGGCAAATGGCAAATGGCAAATGGATTTCAGCTACTCGGTAGCAAATATGTCAGTTTTGAGGTAGAAAGAAGTTAAATATGGACAAATATAGTATGTGTGTATATGTGAACATGTATATTCATGTGATTATGTATGTGTGTATACATATGGTTGTACATGAGGATATATGTCTTACTGTGTTTGCGCACCTGTGCACATGTATGTGCATGCCTATAGGTGTGTTTGCCCATGAGCATTCTATTGTGTGAGTGTGAGTATGCAAATGTATGCATATGCATGTGTGTATGTGGTATGTGTGCACTTGCTTATGTATATATGCATACATGTATATGTGGTTATGCACATGAATGTGTGCGCTTATGTATATATAGGAGTATGTTTGTGCATATATGTAGATGCATGATTGCCCATGTGTACATTTGTGCATATTTGTTCATGTGGATACATTTGTACACATGTGTATATTTGTGCATTTGTTCGTCTGTGTTTGCTCGTGTAGCTGTATGTATGCACATGTATATATGTTTGTTCATTTGTGGATAGCGTGTATGTGTGTTCATGTGTGCACATGTGTGTGTGTTTGTGGATGTATGTGTATGTGTGAGTTTGTTGTGTGTCTGAGAGGTGTCACCAAGGTGCCACTACAAAAGTGAAAGGCTGTGAGTACCCTGCAAACACCACCGTCAGCATAGAGGGAATTTGTACTGGAGACAAGGCAATTAGCAAATAATGTGGGGGTCTATTGTGGTGAAATTACAGTGGTTAACGTGAAGAGAAAAATTACTTCCAGAAACACATACCCCCACAAAAAGGGAGGGTTTTGTGGACATAATCATTATGTGGGAGTTGTTATTCTGGCCAGACAGTCTGAGTTTTAAAATATTTGGGCTGATAGTGCCAACTTCTCTTGAGATGTGATAATCTAAATATGTGTCCCGTGGCTGCTGAAGCTGCAGGAATGCCTGTGAAGGAAGTAGCACCTGAGCTGGAGCCTCACCGTGGAGGGTGGGTGGGCAGGTCAGATGGGGCCATGATAGGTGTGTAGAGACTGGACAATAGCACAAATCATTCTGTTTGGTACATGGGCTCTGAAGGGACATGTCAGAAGATGCTATTATTGTTGCTGTTCATTTCCTGTCATAGCTTTTTCTACTCTGTCCTTCAATGGCCATGGTGCTGCAGGGTGACATATGTGTCACTGAAGCAGTCTTTGCCCCTGTGCTGCCTGGTCTTTTAGGTGTTTGTGTTGGCACTGCTGCCCCTGACATCTTTCTCCAGCTTTGTTCATCCCAGAGCTTCTGCAGTGCACCCCAGCACAGTCACTACTGAACCCAAGTGCATCCAGTCTCTTTGTTAATAAGAAACCAAAGGAGGCAAATCAGCTAGGTTCACCCTTCCATTGTAAAAGATCAAACCCTCCCCTTTCACAGTTAAAATTATGAAAGATGAGCCTCTTAGTGGGAGGCTACAGGAAAATTTGGATTCCTGTCCAATATTTCATGTAATATCTCAGACCCAGGATTAATGCTGTCTCTCAGCAGCTGCGGCTGAGTTTCTGTAGATGCAATCTCCTGTCTAGAAGTTCTTGAATGAAAGGCACTCTGTATTCACACTTGACTGGGAGCATTCAGCAGAAATGGCAACAAGATCAAATGGTTTGAGAGGACTTATAATGCCTCCCAGGCAGGAAGCATGGACACCTCGGCTTCATTTCCATATGCCTGTGTTGATCTAACTCCTTGGAGAAAACCAAAATTATCAGAGCCAGATTTTTAAATATGTGTGAATATTTAGACTTGGTTTTTTAAAAAAATCACAAGAAGAACAAATGAACAAATAAGAACTAAAGGGATGGAGGATGGCCGATTGATAAACCAACAGCTACAATTCCATCCCGAGTGTGCACATAGAAAGTTGGGTACTGTGGCATGTGCCTGTATGCATAGTGCTGGGGAGGACACTGGAGAATCTCTGGGGACCCCAGGCCAGCAAGTTTGAATTGGGGAGCTCTAGGACCAGTGAGAGACCCTGTCTCAAAAACTGATATAGGGAGCTCTCAAAGAAGATACTGAACATTGATCCTGATCCTGACCTCCACATGCACACGTGGTAGTTACCCACATGCATGTATACACACACACACACACACACACACACACACACACACACACACACACACACACGCACATACACACAGAACAAAACTAAGAGACTAAAATGCAGCCCAGTCATCTTTAGTAGCATTATGCCAAGTACTCTCCGGAAAATTACAAATAATTTTAAATATTATCATTCCTATCAGTGGAAAGATTTACCACTTTTAGTTTAGGTCTAGGAGATTTTAAATGGGGGCTAGAGAGATGGCTGAGTCATAAGAGCATATCTGCTGTTGCAGAGGACCCCAGGTCAGTTTCTAGAACCTACAGCAGACAGCTCAAATTCACCTGTAACTCTAGCTCTTGGGACCAAATACTGTCTTCTGGTTTGGTCTCAGGGCATCTACACTCATAACACACACACACACACACACACACACACACACACACACACACACACACAATGTCTTTAAAAAATAAATACAAAATGAAAAAACATTTTAAGTGCTTCATTTTATTCCAACTTAGGTGTTTCCAACTTTGAGGTATTTGACCTCTATACCAAGCCTGCAACTTGCAAATGACATTGTTCCTTAACTTTGGTCGATATGCCTATCTTACTGAGGTATCTCTTTTAAACTTTTTGCAAAGCTGCCTCTAGGTCTGTTTTGGGGGGATTGGTGATGTGGGAACAGCTATGATTACTCTGTCTCCCTGAGCGTTTCTTTGTACTGGATGGTGTGATGTGTCACAAGTAGGATCATAACACTCTTATGCAAGGCTTTTATGTCATCGCAATGAGTTCTACTCAAAGCAGTGTTCAAACAGAAGCCCCGGTGCCTGCTGGTACTTCAGCGAGCAGAGTAAATATTTGTAATAGACACACTGTGGTAATATTTCTACCACTGGCAAGAACATTGATTTCTTTCTGGCCCTGTTGTCAGAAGCTGGCACTTGATACCACCTGTGGCTCACACTGGAATTTGAGTCCAGGTTGGTATTTTCTACTGATGTGTGTGAGCATGCAAGCAGGTGTGGATGTCTGTGTCTGAAGAACTGAGTGAAGGCATCACACTGGCTCCATTAGCCACTCACGTTGTGCTGATCCCGGAGGAGAGCTGAGCCAGGACCTGCACAGACTATAGTCACAGCATCATTCTAAACAGTGATTTGTTTCAAAGTTGTTTCTTCTTCTTCTTCTTCTTCTTCTTCTTCTTCTTCTTCTTCTTCTTCTTCTTCTTCTTCTTCTTCTTCCTCCTCCTCCTCCTCCTCCTCCTCCTCCTCTTCCTCCTCCTCCTTCTATAAATGTATTTTTTGTTTGCCAGTTTGTCTATTTGTGCATTGCATCTGTGTAGGTGCTTGCACAGGCCAGATGAGGGCATTGTATTCCTTGGAACTGGAATTGCAGGTGGTTGTGAGCTGCCCAGTGTGATGATGGGGAATGACCTTCTGTCTATTTCTCCAGCTCCTCAAAGCATTTTAAACTATAGAAATCTTCTCAAAAAATCTACAATCCAAAAAGGAAAACAGACATAACAATAAAAGGTCAGGAAATAGTCCAAGCATTGTCTAAACTATACAATGTGCTAAACTCTACACACAATTTCATTTAACTCTCAAAATAAATGCATGAGGTTGGTGTTGGTTTTTAAAGTTTTAGGTAGCCCTGTCTATCCAAAGATGAACTTGAACTTCTGTTCCTCCTGCCTCTACATCCTGAGTACTGGCATTACAGGTGTGCACCACCATACCTGATTTATGTGGTACTGGGGGGTGGAAGCCTGGGCTTCAGCATGCTAAGGCTGCATTCCCAGGCTGGTGTTCTTATACACACCTTTTAAAGAAGACTGAGAGCTTAAGTGAATAATCTCTGTGTACCTACAGGCCTTCCAAAGTCAGAGCCCACACCCAAGGCCAAAGAAGCATTTACAGGCTGGGCTACTCCCTGGAATCATTTCTGCTTGGTCCTCATTCCGTGACACAATCTGGAAGTTCTCTCATTCCTCAAGGCCACAGGAACACAAAATAGCACATTGAGTGACCCGTGACTGACAAAGCATTAGTCACTTTCCTAAAAAAAATATTTAAGGTTCATTTTTAATATTGGTTGATTGATTTAGTGTGTGCATGTGTATGGGTACCTGGACATTAAGAAACTGTCCAAAGAGGCTATAAGTGGATGTTGGGTCCCCTGGAGCTGGAGTTGTAGGTGACTCTGAGTCTAGCTGGACACCATGAATACTGGGAATTTAATTTGGGCCCTCTGCAAGAGAAGTATTTGTTCTTAATCACTGAGCCATCTCTCCACCAGCCCAAAGCCCATTGTTAAAAAAGTGATTGATGCTGGTTAAAGATTTGTTTCTTTGTTTCATTTCAGCAGGCTTGCCTCACAGTTTCTCTGGGGTTCTGGGGGCGGTATCATAGTTTTTTACCTACATACCTCCCCACATAAATGTTTCCCCTTCCTTCTTTTACTTTTTCAGCAAAGAAAACTACACAATGTTTTAAGAAATGTATTGATATTGATTTTACATTTATTTTTTACTTTTTGTTTGCTAGTACAGCTAAAGCTATATTAGCATTAATGCCAGTAACCTTACAGGTTGGCTAAACACCAGTTTATCATCTACCCTAGGGTAGGCTTGAGAATCAAAGAATATGATTAACCTATGAATAGTTCTTGTGTGTGTGTGTTTGTGTGGGGTGGGTGTACGTGTGTGCAGTGCGCATATACAGGTGTGCATGTACACGTGGAGGCCAGAGGTCAACCATGGATATTTCTCAAGTGCCATTCATCTTGTTTTATTTGAAAATTCTTAATGCTTATTTTTTATTTTAAAATTATGTATATATGTGTGTCTTGGGGGTATGTACATAACAGGAACCTTTTAATGCAAGTAAAAAGTTGCATCCTATCAGGATGGCATTACAGAGCAGCTCCGTATAGGTGCTGGGAATAAACTTGAGTCCTCTGCAAGGGCAGGACGTGCTTTTAGCTATTGAGCCATCTCTCTAACTCCCATCTTGTTTGATGAGACAGGATCTCACTAGCCTGGAGCCCATTGGTTTGACTAGGTTGGTTGGCTCGGGAGCCCGGACCTGCCTGTTCCTCCCTACTGGCACTGCAATTGCATGGATGTGCCTTCAAACCATGCTTTTTCTATGGCGTGAACTCAGGTCCTCATGCTTGTCTGGCAGGCATTTACCATAGCATGCCCAAACAAGCCATTTTAGGCAAGTACCCTCTATAACTTCACTTCATGTGTTTGTTTAGCCCCTATGCCCTCATCTCTCACCTCAGCTATTCTCTTAGCCTCTGTCTCATTAGTCCCCCTGCTGTCTATGAGGGAACAAAGGATGTTCTGTACAGGCTGCAGTGATCCCTACAAGGCTGCCTGTCTTCTTGCTCTGTAAGCCATGCCTGTCCCCATTTCTGTGATGTCAGCTATATGTCTCTTCATCCTATTATCTTGTGTACCCATTAAAAGCACTGTGTTCCTTTATCCCAGACACAGAACTTAATGTCTATAGTGAGTGAAGAGATTCTAAGTAGATGGATTAAAAAGAAAAACTAAATGACTCTGGGATTTTACAGGATAAATGTTGTTCCAGAAACTCCGTGGCCTCAGATCCCTGGAGATTAAGTAAGCTCACAGCTCCTGGGGGTTGTGTTAGTGTGTCTGTGTCATCTGAAGTCCCTTCTCTATAGTGTTCTCACCCACTGCTCACGCCCTACTTGAGTGAAGGAGTAATTAGGGGTGCTAGCAGACTCCCGTCTTCATCTTGACTCATCCTAGATATTGTCATAGTTGTTGTCTTTTCAGCCAAGAGTCAGTAGATCAGGACTGCATCAAGAAAATAACACAGGTATTAATCCAAAATTGCTTGCATTGTGCTCAGATTTTTGTTCATCTTCTCTAGCGCTGTGGCTTTTACACATAGCATTGTTCATGGCTCTGTAGTTGTAGGTGCTACTGATCCATCCAGGTGTGCAGACCCTCACCTTGGAGTCACTTCTGAAAGTTGTCTGTTGGCCCCACTGTGAATTCAGTTACTCTTTGAAGATAGAAGGAAGCATTGTCTTTTAACAAAACCCTCCTATGGAGCCTGGGGATAGAGCTCAGTCAGCAGAGTGCCTGACTGCTGTGTAGGAAGCCTGGGGCCCATCCCTAGCACCACATAAGCTCGTGTGGTAGTGCATGCCTGGAATCCCAGCACTCAGGAGGTAGAGGAGGGAGGATCAGGGGTTCATGGTCACACTCAGCTACACAGCAAGTTTGAAGCCATCTTGAGTTACTTGAATGCCTGTCTATGAAAACTAAAGAAAGGGCTAGAGGAACAGCTTAGTGGTTAAAAACAAGCAGGAGACTGCCATTTGGGTCCCTAGAGCCTGTTTAAATGTGGGTAGCATCTGGCCTTTAGCTTCAGTTTGGGAAGGTAGAGAAAGGAGGTCCCCAGAGCATGCCAACTCATGAAACAAGCTGTATCCGTGGATTCTGGGTTTTATTGAAAGACTTTGCCTCAAAGAATAAAATGGAAGATTGATGTAGGAGGATTTCTAATATCGACCTCAGGCTTCCACATGCATACACATACATGTGTAGTCATACACACGTGTGTTCCCACACACAAACACTTGCATGCACACCACACAGATATACATGAAAAGAAGAAAAAGAAAAAGGAAAAAGAAAATTGAGGCGGGATTCAGTTTACCTCCTGTGCATTGGAGATGTGTTATCGGGTGCTGAGATACACAGTTATAGACACTGGGTTCTGGGGTGCTCATATCAAGTGATGCTAGCTTCTAGAAGTTATCCCACAGTACTTTCTCCATTACTTACTGCCTTTTCCCAACACTGCATGACAATGTTGGGAACTGAGGAATATAGAGTTGAGTGACACCTTTGGTGCCATAGCTAGTAGGGGCAATCTAAGCATCTGGCCCAGGCCATCTACTCTGCCCATGTCCCTAAGCATTGTGTCTTACTTCCTGTCCCCTGATGTTCAGTGGGAGAGAAAAGGAAAAGTTCTTTTGTAGTTATTTACAGAAGGTGGTCACAGGTTCATCTCTGTTAGCATTTGCTTTCTCTGCATTAATGATACTTGAAAGGAAACATTCATAAGATAAGTGACTTTTCTTATCACCCATGGCCCAGCCAGATAGAAAGGAAGGAAGAGGTGAACTCACAGCTCACCACATGCATCTGGGCTTATCATTTAGAAATTCTGCCCTGCTAATCTGAAGTATCTTTGAAGGTATTCTTGGAATTTGACTGCAGTGTGTTAAGTCATGGGTATGGAGAACAATGAAGGAATGCTTACTTTGGAAAGCATTTATAAATATTTATAAAATCCTTCACAGGACACACAAGGCAGATTCCATCTTGGACCTTGTTCTCATGTTCCCAGATTGCTCACACATCTGAATGCACCTACTGCCCAAGCCGAAATACCCAGAGCCCTAGAATATAAAGACATCAGATCCAAAGCCTCAGAGCCCTTGCGGGTGATGTTATGAAGACTCGGGTTCCTGAGAAAGTTTTATTTTATCACTCAGTTATTGTCCACAATCTGCCATCCACTCAAAGTTTTCGTTGGCTTTAATGCAATTTTCTACCTTCTGGGCTATCACTGTTCTACTGTGCACTTTCCCACCCAGACAGATAACAGCATTTGGTGACAGCCTTCAGTTTCATTACCACTGAGAAGTCTCCCAGGTGCCAGGTTTCTCTGTGTAGGCTGATCTCTGACTATGACTTATTTAGCCTGTTATTTATTGGCCCATAAATCTGGTGTGCCTCTGCAAAATAACTCACTAATTCTTCCAGCATGAAAAGCTCCAAAGATATTTATCAACACACTTGTAAGTAATATGGCCAGGAGGCTCCTGGTCTATTGTAAGTCCATTTAGTAGAGATCACTGGCCAATTGAAGTGTGACTGAAATTCCAGTTTTCAAGGTTTCTGTCATTCTCTTGAGGAGTATTCAAAAATGAAAGGAATCAGGCTGTTAACGGAGGTATTGCCCTGGGTTTCTCTAAGAATCTCAGAAGTGAGGCTGGGGACATATAACTTACTTGCCAACCAAACATTCAGTACCTGAATTTCATCTCCAGAACCCACATTTAAAAAAAAATCAAGACATGTTGGCAAGTGTTTGTAAATCCCAGCACTGGGGAGGGAGAGGCAGCTGGATCCTTGGGGCTCTCTAGCCAGCCTAGCCTATTTGCTAAGCTCTAGGCCGGTGAAAGACCTGTCTTTAAAAAAATGGATGGTACCTGAGAAATGACTGTGATTTATCTCTGTCTTCTACATATGTGAATACACACGTGTTCACTTGTACACATGTGAGCATGCATGCACATATGCTCACTTGTATACACATGAGCATGTATGCACATGTAAACACACACATGAACATGCATGGACACATATAAGAATAAGAATATGGCAAAGGTCCCTATCCAGAAAGAGACAAGCATTTCAGATAATTCCTAGGATGAAGCACAAAAGACAAAATGCAATCATTAGCTGAGCCAAATTAAAGCTTAACCTATGAAATTAAATGCACTAAAATTTTCAACAAAATATTAGATAACATTCATTTCCTTTAAGTAATTTACTTTTTCAAAAAATGTACTAGGTGGTGTTCATGAGCAAATAAAAAGCCTTTTTCTTTCATGTTTTGCTGATAAACTTGTTCATGTATTTCAGAAATAATTGTGCAATGTATTTATCAAGAGCCACATCAATGTTCTGATTCCTTGAGCTGTTCTCATATTGGAAATGTAACATGGGAAACCATATAAAGTTACTTCTCTTAGCATTTGTGTGTTTGTGAGTGTTGTGTGTATGTGGTGGAGGGTAGGACCCTGCAAGCCCATGTGGAGGTCAGGGGTTGACACTGAGTGCCTCCTTTGTTCTCTTGCCACCTTATTGTCTTGGGACAGCTCTGGAGTCTCTCTGTGGCACTGAAGTCCATCAGTTGGCTAGATGGATGGCCAGGTAAGTCACTGGGAGTCATTGATCACCGCCACTAGTGTGCAGTTACTGGTGCAGGCCCAGATTTTTATGTTGGTTCTGGGACTTGAACTTACATCCTCATTCTTGTACCGCAAGTACTTTACCCACTGAGCCATCTCCACAGCCCCACAACACTGTTTAAAATACTACAAAAATAAGATGCCCAGCAGTGCAGCCAAGGCTTAGAAAATGCTCTCTTCATTGTCAGGATATTATTAGATGCATAAAGGAGAAATGCCTGTCATATTCAACATAAATGTAGGGTGTGTTCCAGGTTTCAAGACCACATTGATGACAGCATCATTGCCATTTGCCACTGAGCCATGGTGGCAGAGATATTTACTGTGGAGTTAGCTATCAGAGAGATTAGGGTACTGTCTTTACATCTGATCTTTACATGGAGTGAGTTTGATTTATTGTTTAAAACTTGTCTTTTGGGGCTCGAGAGATGGCTCAGTGGGCGAGAGCACTTGCTGTGCAAACATGAGGTGTAGTGGTGTACACACATGTAACCCCAGAGCTGAGTGGGAGCAGAGATAGGAGGGTCACTGGGGCTTGCTGGCTATCAGTGAGAGACCTTGTATCAAGGAAATAAGGTGGAGAGTGAGAGAGCAGGGTACACAAGGTCCTTTTCTGGTTCTATGCACAGTGGAACATATATGTGAAAAAAAAGGTCTTATCCAGTGTTGCTGGGAGTGTAAATTAATGTAACACTTTGGAAACCTGTATGGTGGCTTTTCACAAGAGGAAATAGCATTTGGTCTATCTGTACCATTCCTGGGAATATACCCCCCCAACTCTACACCCTACTTCAGAGACTCTGGGTCATTCATGTTCATTGCTGCTATTTTCATGAAAGCATGAAATAATATGCAGCCAATCTAGATATCCATCAACAGATCAAGTGATAATGAAAATGTGGTTCGTGTATCTGATGTAATTCTACTTACCTGTAAAGAAAATGAAATTATAGACTTTGCAGGAAAGCAGATAAAATTGGAAAAGAATCTATTAAGCAAGTAACCAGTCTAAAAGATGAATAGTGCCCATTCTCTCTCATACGTGGATCCTGGCCTCTGCTAACATGTCTGTACTGGGGGAGTAAATAAATGTGAGCAAAGACTAGGAAGTTAGGGGCTCATAGACTGGGGAAAAAAGAATGACTTTGAAGGAGTTAGGGGTGGAATAGAGTAGAAGAGGAATATTGTACCCAAAGGGCACAACAGGTAAGTGAAGGGGGAATAGGGGAGAGAATTAACCAAAATCATATGCATAAAAATTCCATTTGGAAACGGGCCTTTGTAAGCTACTTTCCAGCAAGATAGCTCAGCAGGTAAAGATGCTAGCCACCAA
This sequence comes from Cricetulus griseus, assembly GCF_003668045.3. Lineage (NCBI taxonomy): Eukaryota > Metazoa > Chordata > Mammalia > Rodentia > Cricetidae > Cricetulus > Cricetulus griseus. The sequence continues at coordinate 62,141,538 of NC_048598.1, forward strand.
GCCCAGCAGCCTGAGTGTGATTCCCCAAGTCCCATATGGTTGCTACCTGATCTCCATGTGTGTGCCCTGCCCCCCACATGTATACAATGCTATAAAAATAAGCCATACCCACAAAAGAAAAACTGAAAAGTGAAATTCTTGATGTTATAGCTCCCAAACCGTGGTAATACAAGATTGCAAAAGAAATCAACATTGGTTAAAAATCTTTTAAAAGCCTCTGTCTTGACCAGGCTACTTTACAGGCTTGTGTTTGGAGCTGAGTCAGTGTGTGAGGTGGGTGACCCTGGTGCTGACTTGGTCTGAGGTTCAACAACAATAGACAAGGGACGCTCATTCTATCAACCTGTAAGAAAGTGGGCATCACATAGCTCTCCAATGTTCTGTTGTAGTTTGACCTAACTGTTTTGGATAAGGACAGTTCTGCTTTTCACACTGTTTTGTTTTGTTTTTTAATCTTGTGTGGTAGAAATGATCTGAATAATTGATAAGCATTTTTATTGTATTTCATGAAACTGTAATGATGGGAGGTTTATTGTACAGACGAATAATGTGGCATATTAGTCGGGCTGTTCTTTTATAAACTCAGTTGTCTGCTCTTCAAAGTTTAATGAGCTTTCCTGTGACAAAGGACTCCATTAGGTATTTAAAGTAGTTTGCTTTTGGGGCTGCAGAGATAGCTTAGTTGTTGGGAGTGCTTGCTGGTCTTGCAGAGGACCTGAGTTAGGTTGCCATAACCCAATCACATGTTACTTCAGATGATCATATGCCCTCTTCTGGCCTCTGTGAGTATTGCACTCAATTGCATATACCCACACATAGACACCCAGGTACACATAATTAAAAAAAAAAAAAAAAAAAAAACCTTAAAATAGAAAAGAAGAAATTTTGTGTTGGATTGACTTGGCCTGTGGATGTCTAAGAAAATGTGAAGAAATGCTGTCCTGCTAAATAAATACCACGATTTGTGTATTTATTTTTCTTGATCAATATGTTTAATATCTGTGTTCATTAAAGAAAGAAAAGATATATACCTCTGTCAGACTGGAGAGTGGAGGTAGCAGGAATCAAGGAAAGATTATCTTGCACTTCTACAAGTTTATAATATTTAAATTGATATTATTAGGTGGTTGATTCTGACTTCATGTTGATTTTGGAAATCATACCATAAGAGAAAGGGAGAAACATGAAGATAAGAGTATTTTCTGGGTACATAATACATAATATTTTGATTTTTTTTATTGAAGTAAAAATGTGGGGTGTGTGTGTGAGCATGCTTATGTGCTTGCACACGAATGACAGAAGTTGATATCAAATGTCTTCTTTGGTACCTCTCCACCATTGGTTTTGTTCAGGGAGTTTCTCCTACTGAACTCACAGCTTACCAGTTCAGCTAGACTGGCTCACCAGTGATCCCAAGATCCCTTTGTGTCTTTTGTCTACCAATGTTGGGTTCTAGGGGATGGAACTCAGGTCCCATGTTTCCAAAGCAAGCACTTTACCAAGTGAACTGTCTCTCCAGCCATTCATGTTGGATATTTTAAATTAATGTCTGAATATACATCTAATAGTGTTTGAGGGACTTGGCTCTTGACTTTGCTTTTTTTAACATAGCATACTGTCTTAGTTTTGCATCCTGCTGCTGTGGTAAAATATTCTGACAAAAACAAGCCAATGGAAGAAGAGGGTTTGGGTTTATAGTTACAGGTTACAGTCCATTATTTCAAAGAAATCAAGAAGGCAGGGACTTGAAGCAACTAGGTTCACTCTTGTCTGGGGAGGTGGTTCAGGCAGAAGTGAGCAGGGGTTGATGGGGCAGGTTGGGGGGGTCAGAGCAGCGCCCAGACTCACCCAAGGCTCGGGCGCCTGCTGAAGGACCAAAGTGTTACTTTTTTATAAATTAAATATAATTTTGCCTAGATGGCTTTTGAGTTTAGCAGTCTCCAGTTTTGTAAATCCAGTTTACTCTGGATTTACAAAAACATGGTTTAATACATTCTAACCAAATATGCTTGGTTTTCAGGGATCATGTTTCTTTGTTGTTGTTTTGATGTACTTAGTTTTATTTTATGTCTATTGGTGTTTTGCCTGCATGTATATCTATAAACCAGTTACCATGGAGGCCAGAGAAGGCTTCAGATCCTCTAGAACTAGAGTTTCTGATGGTTGTGAGCCATCATGTGGGTGCTAGGAATCAAACCCAGGTTCTCTAGAACCATGTTCTTACCTGCTGAGTCACCTTTGTTTTATACACTATGTGAAATGCAGCTGTGGAGGACTTCTTCCACCTGTAAAGCAGAGTAAAATAAATATTAAAATATTTTACTGAATCATAGAATTAATTAATGTGTAGTTTCCTAATCATCTAAAGTGTTAATTTTACCAGACTTATATTAGAAATCACCATAACCAAGTTTACAGTTGTGATTTTAGTCTTCTTATTCTGTGCCAGGAATTTATTTGTCCTCCTTACAGTAGCAAACACCTTAACATTTGGGTTCTGATGTTTTAAATAATGGTTTAATATCTTGTAGCACAAGCCTTTTTTTAAGGGTCTTGGGAATAGATGTTTTTGCATACTCATTCTTCCATGTAAAATTTACAGTGATTTTTGCCTGGAATCCTCACTTGCCCAAAAAATCTCTTTGAACATAGGTTTTATTTTTGCAACATTTTTGCCCTTCCCTTTGTCCCTTCAGGGGAATTTTCATGTTTTCTGGGTGATCACATGCACAGTCATTTTCTGTGACACCTCTGTCTCACGGGCATAAAAGATGGTTGCCATTTTCTATGCGTAAGACCCCAAAGTACCACCCATCACACACATGAATTTATAAAAGAAATGCTTGGTTGTATTTAGAATTCTGCCTTCAGACGATGCATTTTCCATAAATAAAACACATCTGCTATTTCATGAAGGAAATTTGAATTGCTCTATGTCGGTGCCCTGAATTCAGTGACTCCTCCACCATTAGCAATCTTTGCTCATCAACTGCTGCTTTGGCAGCTTGCTTCTTTTGCATAGGACTTCAGTCTCCAATGTGCTGGCAGCATAGTCTGTTTTTCCTGGAATCAGAGTCCCCTTTTCATTGATGCAGTCCTGTGCTGCTTCCCAAGTAAATACAAACTTTTTTTTTTAAGTTTAAAAATAGATTTTTTTTTTGTGTGAGTAGGTTTGTGCACCTGAGAATAGTACCCACAGAGGCCAGAAGGTGGCATTGGATCCTCTGGAGCTTTAGTAACTGGCAGTTGTGAACTACCCAGCATGGGTGCTGGAAACTGCACTTGGTCCCTCTCTCAGAGCATTCAACAAACTGTTTGGACTTGTTTACCTGAAAGCCACTTTGTCCAAATAGCAACTTTGTGAACTCTATATGGGTACCTGTGAGATAGCTCAAACCTTGTAGTCAAAACAGTGCCCATGTGTTTTAGAAATTCTCCTTCTCTCTACCTTACCTGTGCAATGATTTTTGAGATGTAAATATAAAATCTAGAGTCACCCTGCGATGTCCAGTTTAATTTTCCAAGGAGTCGGTATTAGAAAATAAGGATGGTGTGTGGAGGAGAATTTCGTGGGAAACACAGAGACTATTCTACTTTTTAACATGGAGGCTAGTCTTCTGTAGAGCTCATTTTAGGCAAACATATCACATCCAGGGGTGGCCAGCCTTTTGGTTTCCTGAACCAGTTTTAGATCCCCCAACGCTGTTGCTGTGATAAAATACTTTTTGACAAAAGCAATATGAGGAGAAAAGCTTTATTGAAGATTAAAGTACATGTCACAGCTACAGGAGCTTGAAGTAACAATTAACATAACCACCAGTCTGAAGTTTCTCTTTGATGGCCTCCTGGACTCAGGATCAACTTCTGCCTGACCTAGCAGAGGCTCATTACAATATGCCTTGCTGTTTTCTTTTTTCTTTTCTTTTCTTTTTAAGGATTTATTTATTTATTATGTATACCGTGTTCTGCCTGCATGTCAGAAGAGGACACCAGATTGCATTATAGATGCTGTGAGCCACCATGTGGTTGCTGGGAATTGAACTCAGGACCTCTGGAAGAGCAGTCAGCACTCTTACCCTCTGAGCCATCTCTCCAGCCCTGCTGTTTTCTTTTACAAATTGCTTTATAGAAAGAATGTTTCCGTCCTCTTAATGGTGTCATATGTTTGATGGGCACTTAGTTCTCGTTTGATGGGCACTTAGTTCTCTTCCATCAGGTTTGCACCAACTCTGAAAAAGATATTACTTCCCTGCCTCAGAGCCAAGAAAGGTTTCCAGAAATGAGGCCATTTCTTCTGTGCATGCCTGCACGTGTACCCACATGTATGTGGAGCCAATGGTTAACCTTAAGTGTCATTCCTCTGTCGTCAACCACCTTGATTTTAGCTTTTAGATTCCAGGTTTGGTTGGGCTAGCTGGCTAGGCAGTCCCAGAGATCTGTATCTTTTCCTCTCAAGGACTGGGACTCTGAGCATGCACTACCACCCCTGGATTTTTTATGTGGTTTATTGGGATCAAACTTAGGTCTTGATGCTTGTATAGTCAGCACTCTACTACCCGAGGCATCAACCCAGTGCCCTAGGGACCATCATTAAGAGGTATGGGAGGCCTAGCTTGTCCACTTCTAACAACCCCTGGATGGTGTGAACTCCTGACCTTACTGAGCAGTTTTAGACCTTCTTGGCTGTTGGCCAGTTTTGTGTTGGAGTTTCTGAACTCCCCAAGCAAAATTTCAAATCTCTATATCTGTTTTAATTTTTATGTCAAGAAATAAGATATTGGGCTAGCGAGATGGCTCAATGAGTCAAAATGTTTGCAACCAAGACTGATAAGTGGAGTTTGATCATAGGGACCCAAGGCGGAAGGAAAGAACTGACTCCATAAGCTATGGTCTGATCTATTAGGGTGCACATATGCATACCCATGTCATTAAAAAATTGAGAAATGTGTATTATTTATTAGATGTGTTTTTAAATACTGTTTGTTTCTAATAGTCAACTGGATCTTAAAGGATCAGAAACTTTTAGCTCAGAAAACTTGCAAGGGTTGGACCTAGAATGTGGAGGCAGAGGTAGCTCCCAGAACGCTGGCAATAAATAGACTTTCGGGTAATACTCTGCTTTATAACTCCTCTTATGATTTCTTATTCAAACCCAAATCCCTCCTTGTATTCCTCAAATGTAAGTATACAAGAGATAAAAGGAACACATTTCACATATTCTGTCTTTCTAAAGGGAAGGTCCCTCAAGATTAAGTTTTGGGAATGTGAAACAGCCTGTCAGTTATTCTCCATAGGCTGGGAGCTACAGTCACCAGGACACTCGCTATTCACAGTGTTTGAACATGTACCACACAGTTGCTGATATTTGCCAAGCCTACATGCTAAAGAGAGAGAGTGGGCAGGGGAGGTACATACCTGTAATCCAGGGACTACTGGAAGTGGATGCAGGAGGGTTGTGAGGTGATTATATAGCAAGACCTTACCTCAAAAGACAGAACCAAAACAAGCACACAGAAGATCAGAGGTCATGTAACTCTTCATCCTTTTGGCTGGATGACAAGATAAATGATACAAGTCATTTCTAATTGGATCCAGAAATCCCTGGCCATCCATCTATTAGTAGCAACAGCTATACCATCTATAATATGTGATGTTCTTGATGCCATGTGTCCTATGTGCTGCTGTGTCAGAAGTTCTGAAGGAAGTCTAGGTTTGGAAACAGGGTGAGGCTGAGGAGATTGCTCAGTGACTAATGTGAGCGTGAAGACCTGAGCTCGGAACCTGTGTACCCACATAAAGCCAGATGTGGTGGCTTAAATCTCTGGTCCTGGCTCTACCTCAGTGAGATGGGAGGTAGGGAGTGGGAAATCCCCAGAAGTCTGAAAGCCAGCCAGTGTACAGTGGAAAACAAGAGACTCAGTCAAGGTCAAAGGTGAAGGCCAGCAGAGGTGGTCCTCTGACTTCCACATGCCTTGCCTTATCACATATGTGCATGGCTGTAGTCATGGAATGTTCCTGTGTGTGCACATACACAAAGTTTTATTGTTTTGGGTGTTTTGAGTGTTTTTTTGGGGGGGGTGGGTTTCTCTGTGTAGCTTTGGAGCCTATCGTGGCACTTGCTCTAGAGTCCAGGCTGGCCTCGAACTCACAGTGATCCGCCTGCCTCTGCCTCCCGAGTGCTGGGATTAAAGGTGTGTGCCACCAACGCCCGGCTTCAGTGTTTGTTTTGTAAGCAAACAAAAAACAACAAAAAAAGATATACAACATATTTGAATGTGGAGAAATTTCATTTTTCTGGCAATTTCACATTCACTGTGGGCTGTCAGTACACTGTGCTTACATCACATTCTCCGGAGATGATGGGCAGATCCTGAAGGGACTTTCTGCTTTTCATCATTGATTGACTTAAAAAATATCTGCAGCCACAACCAAGGGGTGGACATTACCCATGGATCATGGATTTATATTGGAATGGTGGCAGTGGCAGTATTTGTCAAACCCTAAACTTAAAGTATCACTGTTGGCTGCAGATGCCATGGGCCTTGAAAATACTTGGGGAAATATGCACATAAAACTAGAAAATTGCTTCAAATACCAATCACCAATCTGCTTCCATAGTCTCTGGAGCTTGGAACAAGACCCAAATTAGATGTACTACTATCCCTGGGGCTGTGTTTTGCAATTCAAATACACCAGTACTTTCCATGGCAGCCTCTCCAGGGGCTCACCAGTGGTGGGGTCCTCTGAATGTTCACACATAAATGGAATCTTTGTTCTCTGGAACATGAAGCTGAAGGGAATTTGGGTAGAAAGAGGGCTGTGTGAGTACATTTAAGAGGTGTGCTTTGGTGGTAAATTCAGACTTTGAAGGGAAAACAAAAAGTGTCCCAAGTGAGTAGCTTCCAAGGCAACTGATAACAGATAGAATTAAGACGGCAGCTTGGTGCTGCCCTATAGCTTCTCTACATTATTTAAGGGAACTATCATCCATTCCAGCCATGACATGGTGGAAGAAAAGTTCTGGAGTGATTATGGAATGTACCTAAGAGGCTTCTGTTTACCTTTGGCCATGCCTGTTAGTCTTAGATTCATTCCTTTGGCCAGCAAAGAATGTGGCTTTGCCACATGAACTCTCCTTTTCCTTATCTTGAGAATGGGTCCCAGGCAATTACTATTACTTCCCTCATCTTCCATTCTGTCTGTTTCTGTCTCTGTCTCTGTCTCTGCCTCTCTCTTTCTCTCTCTCTCTCTCCCTCTCTCGGTGTGGGTATGCATGCACGCCATAGACTATAAGTAGAGGTTAGGCAACTGTGGATCCTATTCTTTGCATCCACCTTTATCCCAGTTTCAGGGCTTAAGCTCAGATCTACCAGGCTTTTGAAGAAAGAGCCTTTCCTGCTAGCCCTGAGTCAATTTCTCTCTTCATTAGCTTTATCTGTTACCTCAGTTCTCTTTACAGTCACGTACATTTATAGCACTAACAAGTCCATAAAACATAGTTTGCACCCAGAGACACCTTTGTTCAGACACTCAGCCTTTTGTTTCCCCCTAGACAAAGTCTCTGAGGGCCCAGATTGGCCTCAGACTTACTATGTAACCAATCATATTCTACATTTGTAATCCTTTTGCCACTACCTCCTGAGTGCCTGCAGGCATGTGCCACCATACCTGATTTATGCGGTGCTGGAAATTGAACCCAGGACCTCATGCATACAAGGCTATCAGTCTGCTAACTGAGCCACACCCCCAGCCCCAAGATGCTCAAGTGTTAATATAGCTATTGAGCCAACTTTTCCTGAGGTCCCGTGAAGTGGCCAGTCTCTTTGGTTCACTTTCTGGCGAGGCTACCAATCTAATCTGTGCCACCAAGCTGAGTTGTTGAGCACAGTTGGTACCATGTAGCCCACTCACCCTTTGGTTGCCAGATCCTAATGTAGTCTATTAGAGATGTCACCTTCAGGGTTACTGTCCTGGCTGCTGAGATCAAATACCAGACCAAGGGGACCTTAAAGAGAAGGGGTTAATTTTGGTGCTCAGTTGGGAGGTGCAGTCTATCATGTTGGGCAATCATGACAGCTGAATCTCAGGCATCTGGCCACATCTGCACACAGGAGGAAGAGATAGTCGAATACTTGCATTCATCTTGCTTTCTCCTTTAATGCTGCCATCCCAGCCTTTGTGACAATAGTGCCCTTACTTAGGGTGGGTCTCCTTAAGTTCACCAAATTTTAAAAATTCCATCCTCTAAGACATGCATAAAAGTTTGTCTCCTAGCTGATTCTAGATCCTATCAAGTTTACAATCAGCATCAACTGTCATAGCCACTGTCTTTGGAGTCTTTGTTCCTGGGCATTCTTTCTGTCTGTCCACCACCCTATAAGGTGAGTCTTCCTGAATTCATCACTCTGATATAACAGTACGGACAATTTAACTTCATCTGTCCCTGAACTGGGCTTCAATGAGTGGATTTTTCATTTCTAAGCTCCCACTGCCAAGTGAGGTAGACACTCAGTCCATGTTGGAAGGGGTGAATGTGTGTATCGGGTCTTGGCTTGTTGAACTAAATTGAATAGAGCAGGCACACCCTCTCGTGTCAGAGAGGTGGGATTGAATGCAGGTGATGTAATAGCTCTTGACAGGGTAGTTAAATATTGACAGGCAGTAGGAAGCACACCAGAGCTGGTCATACACAGGGAAGTAAGGGCTGTGACAGTGCCTGCCAGATCACAGAGCTGAGGCTGAAAGTGGTTGCAGCGATCCTGGTGACCCAGCTGAGGTAATTTGGTGTATTTGTCTGTTGCTTCATTTGAGGTAAGCTTTTGGAGTCAGGCTGGGGAGCTGAAGATTGGCTAGAAGCCACTGAACACAGCCTCTATACCTGTGGCTTAGTGATAGCTTGAATTCCAGATGCGCTCTCTGCTACCTTGTGCACCTCAGCTGGTCCTTACTCTGAGCATGACCATGAACGGCGCCTTACCCAGAAGGTCTGTGCTGTATGTCATGCCTTCTGGAAAATGACTGGCACTGGTGCCTTTTCTGAATACTTTGGACAGGAATTCCTCCACATGACTTCATTTGCCAGTCCACTTTGATGGTGATGATTAGAGACATGTGCATAGCATTCCAATTAGGAGGTCATAAACAAGTTCACTCCTACCTGGGAGCTGTTTTACAGATTTAAAAGTTGGATGGGGAGGGGTGAGGGGAGGGAGATTAGGCAAGGCTTCAAGTGTAATATGGAAAGAAGGCACACAAACAGTGGAGGAGGAATGCTGTGTGAGTTAGAAAAGGCCAGGAGACAGTAAGGAAGATGGTTTGGGTGAGTCTAGCCCTGAACTGAGAATAGAGCTATGTGTCATCTTGATTGAGGAAAGGGTTCCATGAAATTAGAGAAGACTCCAGTAGCAGACCTGGCTGAGATGAGCCTTTTGGAAAGCAAGAGTTGGTATCTTACTTGCAACTAAATAGTCCATGTAGCTAGAAGAAGCATCCAGGGCATAGCTCAGTTTTGTTTATTCACTTGTGCATGTGTACGCTCTTGCACATGTGTTCATGCATGCCTGTGTGTGTGTGTGTGTGTGTGTGTGTGTGTGTGTGTGTGTGTGTGCACGTGTCTACTCATGAACACACACAGAGGCCAAAAGGGTACTTCATATGTTCTGCTTTATCACTGCTTTGCCTTATTCCCCTGAGACAGGATCTCTCACTGAACCCAGAGCAAGGCTGACATTCAGCATGCCCAAGGGACCCTCCTACATCAGTTCCATACAGTGCTTTGCTTCAGGCATGTTCTTGCAGTCAGGCCTGACTTTTTATATGGGATCTGGGAATTCTAACTCAGGTCCTTACCAAGCCTGCACAACAAGCATTCTTACCCACTGAGCCATCTTCTAGATTCATTTTTACCTGTCTTTTATGAGAAGAAGAAAATGATGAGTGACAAGGGATAGCAGCAAGAGGAAGGGCTTCAGGGTGAGGCAGTTTGGATGAAGCTGAAGCAGCTTTCTCTTTATGAACTCCATTTCTATTTCCACTGGAATTTTATGGACAAGTCTGGGAGTAAGCAGATCTATCTAACCTTGTCAATATCACTTTAACACTATATTCTCCTACCCAACCTCCCCAAGGTATGATGATAAAATACAATACAGAAATAGTAGGAGTGAGCACCATTCAGCAGAAATGAAAGGAAATGTCAACACATCCATCACAGTCTGTTGAATATTGAAATACACAAAGTGGTCTTTGAATATTTACTCTCTCTGTGTGTGGCACACATGTATACTTATACTTATCTTCATATGTGTACAGGTGTGTGTGTGTGTGTGTGGGTGTGTGTGTGGGTGTGTATGTGTGGGTGTGCGCGCGCGCGCGCGCGTGTATGTGTATGTGTGATGTGTGGAGGCAGAGGTCAACTTCAACTTCAGGTGCTGTTCCTCAGAAACCTTTTGTTTGAGAGGTCTCTCATTGATTCTGGAGCTCAGTGATTCAGGTAGACCAGATGGCCAGTGCCAGTGAGCTCCAGGGATCTTCCTGTCTATGCCTCCGCAGTGCTGAGATTATAGGTACAGGCCACTGTGCCATGGTTTATATATTTTTTAATGTGGGGCCTAGGAATCTAATTCAGGCCTTCATAGGCTCCTTGTGCCTCAGCCTGAGCCATCTGCTTATGCATTGCATGCATTTTGAATATTTTCTCTCTATTGAGATGAGTTTTTTGGCAGACTGAGTTTTCCTTTTTTCTTTTAGTTGGGACTAAATATGTCTTCAGCCTGAACTGAAGGGGCACAAAATTCCTCAGCTTTGTTCCTATGCTGTGACACTTAAATTCATTCATTATATTTGTCCTTTAAAATTTTTACTTCAAAATTACCTGTTTCAAGCACTCAGGGCAGTAGGCTTCTCTAATGTTGTTATTCTAGGACTTCCTGTAGAGAAATTTCCCACTGAGAAGATGAGAACTATAGAAGTCACCTTTGCATGAAGGAACTGTATGAGCTGACATATGGCACCCAACTCTGACTGATACTTATCTGAGACCAGACTATAACAGAAACCCCTCTGAAATATGCCCCTCAGCTTGCCCCAGATCCTTCCTGGAGCTGGTATCTGAGTGAGCTCTTGAAACAGTTCAAAGGACCTGACTTTTCTATTTTGCAGCAGCTCTAAGATCTGAACTATGGTGATTGAATACCTGGTGCTTTAACCACATTTCTTATGGCTGTGACAAAACACCCTGAGACAAGCAGCTTAAGGATGGGATGGTTTATTTCGGCTCATGTTTTGGGGTGCAGTCCATTATGGTGGCAGGGAATATGAGGCAGCTGGTCACATGGTATCAGCAGTCAGTGACTGCTTGTACTTAGCTTCTTTTCCCTTTTCATACAGTTCAGGACCCCAGCGCAGGAAAGGTATGGCCAACTGTGGTGGACCTTAGTAACTTTAATCCAGACAATCCCCACAGATAGGATCAGGGCCCTATTTCCTACGAGATTCTCTCTCTCATCAAGTTGGCAATTGGGACTAAACATCACACCCACCCAGGTTCCATGTGGTTTTTATTTCTCTTAAAACTTGGTCCTACAAGCCATCTTAGGAGGCATAACCTATTGTCTTTTTGACAGTGAAGGGAACTGAGGTTCTAGGTATATTTGATATCTCATAGTTGATTAACTGGAGAGGTAGAATCAGATGTCAATCACCTAAGGTGTTTGTCAATCACTTAGCCTCAGAAACAATTCCCACAAAATCATTAAAGGAATGGATTTAAAGCTGTCTCTACTGTACCCATTTTTGTACATGGGTGCTGGGATCTGATATAAGATTGTTCAGCAAGTCCTTAACTGATTGAGCCTCTCTCCACTGTCTGGACACCCCCCCCCCCACGGCCGCCTTTATTTCTCTGAATTTAGGCAAATTGATTTTAAAGCTCTTGACAAAAATAGTCTTCATGTTAAAATGATAAGAAATGTGTTACCCTCTCAGTTCCCTAGGTACTTTATAATCCTTACCATGAGAGATTTCCCACTTATGTCGGACAGATTTCTCACATTGAAGTTTACATCTGTTTTCCATTTTCATCTATTCCCTTTCTTCTCACTTGAAATGGCTGAACAGCTGGCCTTATTCATGGCATAATGGCACTTCCACCATTATTGCCCACTTGACCCCTGGATCTGGCTTTCTCTTCTCCAGGCAAAATCACACCAGGGTTGTTTAGCCTCTGCTCCCAGGTCTGGCTTTTCCATCTTTTGATTTACACTCTATTTCTCACAGTCCTTCCATTGAAGACCACAAGGACAATAGCATCGTCTCTGTGAGTTCAAAAAGCCTGAGGCTCCCATCCCAAACCCACTGATTAGCATTTGTTGTCACCTCTCCACTGGGAGAGACACCTGCCACCAATCTGGGAGTTTCTGGGGCAGTGTGTCTGACTGACCTACTGAACTTGCAAAATCAACCTGGGAAAATGGGTCAAGGGTTGATGACTAACTGTGACATATTAATAAGAGCCTTGCAGGCTCACCTTGCAAGACGGATGCACATGTGTTAGAGGCGGGGCAATTGGGGTTAATGGGAAATTGTCCCGTGTGACTGTTAAAAATCAGGAGCTCGCCTTCTGGGAGGATCTAATCTGAGTGCCAACTGTTGGGGGTCATTATTGGAACACAGATGAGTCAAGTGGAAGGAAAGGTCCGTGGTCCTTAGTGGGGAGAAAGAAAGAAAGGAAGGAAGGAAGGAAGAAAGGAAGAAAAAAAAGCTGCTTTCTTTGTTTTAAAATATGCTATCTGAAACAAAAATAACTATTTCCATGATTCATTCATAAAGGAGTAAAACTGAAAGTGATTTAAATTTTGTTAGCCATATTTAATTATTTTGCACTATTTATGTATATTTGTTTATTTAGTGTGTATATATTCACATGCCAGCATGTGGGTACAGAGATTAGAGGATGAATTCTGTGGGCCAGTTCGATCCTACCCCGTGAGACTCAAGAATTTAACTCAGGTCACCAGCTGCAAGTGACACTCCCTGACCATCTTCCCGACCCAGCCCTTAAGTAACACTTTAAAAGCAAGATATCTAGCAAATTTTTAATAACAATTGCATTTTTATCAATTCTGAGTTTTTCCTTGCCCTCGGGCACATACAAAACCAAACGATTGGACAAAGAACTGTTTTGAAGCCTTCTTTTCTTAAACTTGAGAAGCATCACATGGGGAACTGAGCATTTTCCAGGATAAATCTCCAGGATAAATCACTGAAATCATTGGCTCAGGGTCACAAGTATGTCTCATGTGAAGCATAGGAGTGTCTGGGCTGAGTGACAGTCTTACAGACCAGTAAAACAACAACAACAACAGCAACAACAACAAAAACAGCTAATAAAAATCTGCTTTGTGACAATTTCTACACAATACAAAACTAATCTTTTTATTTTTTATTTGGTGTTACTAAAACAAGCTATTTTCCATGTCATGTTCCCAGTTGTGTGACAGAGGCTAACCTGTGACTTCGGTGTAGCAGTGAAGGGGAGCCTGGGTCTTGGGACTTTAGTTTGTGCATGCCTATGAGCAGTACACTCATCTGTACATGCATGGAGGTCCACACCGCCATCTCTAGCTCCACCTTCCTTTGCTTGTTTTCTTTTGAGATAGGGTCTCTCACTGAACCTGGCTGGGGCTGGCTATGTGAGCTATGCTGGTTGGCTGGCCAGAAAGCCCCAAGGACCTGCCTGTATCTGTTCCACTTCCTCATGGCTGGGGCCACAGCTACAGATGCCCACTGCCACTTTGTCTGGCCTTTACAAGGGTGTTAAAGATCTGAACTTAGATCCTCATGGTTGTGCAGCAAGGACTTTACCTACTGAGCCATCTCCACCCATTGGATAAGGCTTCTGTTTGCTGGGGTCTTTCCCCCAAAGAGCACAGATGACAAGTTTTCTCTCTTAAAGGTACTAAGTTATCAGAAACCCTACAGGTAATCATGAGAGCATGAAAAGGTATTGCAGCCCCAGAGAGATAGCTCAGTGGTTAAGAGGGCTTGCTGTACCATCGTGAGGCCTGGAGCTCAGATCACAGCACCCATGTAACAAGCTGGGGGCCCAGTGCATGCATGTCTATAAACCCCAGCTCCAAGGGTGCTGGGGAGACAGGAAGGTCTCTTAGGCTTGCTAGCTTCAAACCTAGGCTAGAAAACTCAGGCCCCTGGTACAGTGTGGACCCTGTCTCAGAGGAAATAGATGAAGAGTCATAGAGGGCAACCAATGTCCTTTCTTACCTCTGAGGACACGGGTACCCATACTCACATGGTGGTATGCATGCACATGCTTGCACACACACACACACACACACACACACACACACACACACACACGTAAATAAATGAATATATCTTTTTTTAAAAAGTAGCTGCAAAAGCAGACATTTGTTTTCTTTGGTGAATTGAGAGAAGCCTTTTTTTTTTTTTTTCAGAATTCACTTCTGTTAAGCTCATGTAGGACATTTCCTATCTTCTGGATTCTGGAGAGCCAGCTAATAAAAGATGCCTAGAGTAGTATTTTAATCCATGCCATCCTTTAGACAGGGCACTTTGTCTCACTGGATCCAGAGCCCCATTCAATTCCTGGCACAGAGGAGGGTCTCCTGGTATTTGTTGCGCCATAATCACCCACTGTACTATGTGGGGTCAGAGGAGAATTGAGAATTATCAGCCCATGGAGCCTCAAGATTGTTTGGTAGCAGAGAAAACTATTACTGCATAGAAACTAGAACTATTCTGTTCCAGGAGACTGTTAGAATACACAGCCATTCTCAAAATCCAAGTTGCCCATAGGCCAGTCCTCATGGAGTATTTTACTTAAAACATTTTTACATCTATCTTATTTTATTTTATCATTATATCTTAACTTATTTCTTGTGCTTGCATGCCATGGTGCACATGTGGAGGTCAGAGGACAACTTGTGGGAGTTGGTTCTTTCCTTACACCATGAGTCCTATGGGTCAAACTCAAGTTGTCAAGCTTGACAATAGGTGTCTTTGCCCATTGAGTCATCTCCCTGGGACCTACATCTCCCTATTTATCATGTGTGCAAATGTGTGTGCAGGTGTGTGTGTGTGTGTGTGTGTGTGTGTGTGTGTGTGTGTGTGTGTGTGTGTGTGGTGTGTGTGTGTGTGTGTGTGTGTGTGTGTACAGTTGTGTATGGGTATGTATGTGTGTGTGTGTACAGTTTTTTTGTGTGTACAGGTGTGTGTGTGTGTGTGTGTGTGTGTGTGTGTGTGTGTGTGTGTGTGGTCAGAAGACAGATTGTGGGCGTTAGTTCTCTCTTCCATCACTTGGATCCCAAGACCCAAACTCAGGTCATCAAGCTTTGGCATCAAGCACCTTTACCCACTGAGCCATCTCATAAGTCCAGTATTTTATTTTTTTCTTAGATGAGTGCATCTCTGGAATGAAAACAAGTTGATCTATATTGTATTTGTACAGCCATTCAAGTGAATTCATACTCTCAATAATGGGAAGAAAAAAATCCGTTGTTTTTGAAAGCTCCATAAGGAGAACTTTGGTATATAGGAGGCATGGTTACAAGTGTTTAAATGAGATAAAAATACCTTCCTGAGGTCCAGCCTGTACTTTGTGGGGGCTGGAGTTAGCTTAATTAAGGTAGGTGCAATTTACTAGCATGTTCTGCAGCCCACTGGTCAATAGAACCCCTGGTGACCAAACACACTTGTTTAAAGTAAGAGCTGGAGCCCCTTTGACCTTTGAATATATTATCTGAGAGAGTTATGGTCAGCTGGCTCCCTGGATGACCCCAAGCGTGCAGCTGCTCTGCCAGATGGCTGTCACACGCTCACAGCAGAAAACTTGGAAGGGACTCACAGCCTCACCAGATGCCTTATCGCACAGTCCAGTGGATGCCCCACACAGAGTGAGCAGATTCTGTGCTTTATATATGGTGACCTGATTCAAGTGCAACAGCTGATCCTTTTAATATAGCCCAGGGAACAACTTATATTTGTGTTTGTGATCTGTGGCTACTGGTGATAGCCAGATTGTAGACTACAAGCTCTTTGTAAGGAATTCCAGGTGTACAATCTTCTTTTTTTTTTTAATATTTTTACTTACTTACAAATTTTATTATTATAGATTTTATTATTTATTTAGTGTGTGTGTGTGTGTGTGTGTGTGTGTGTGTGTGTGTGTGTGTGTATGTGCACATGCTACAGTGTGCTTGTGGAGGTCCGAGGACATATTTAAGTGTCAGTTCTCTACATCTACCATATGGGTTTAGGGGTCCCAGGTATTGAACTCAAGTCCTCAGGCTTTGCAACAGGCACCTTTACCCACTGAACCATCTTGCCATCTCCAAACCTGATGTCTTTTTGGCTATGATAAGGCACAAAGGACTTATTTCTTCAGCAGGAAGCAAGGCATCATTAGAGGGAATACTAGATTGAATTAACCTGTATAACCAAAGGAAGTCACTCAGAGGACAATTGGACAGAAGCAGCTTGGTCTGTGTATTTACTGATTTGTAAAACAGCAAGCATACTGTAGGGCAAAGTTCAATGCCAGGGAGAAATAGACAATCCTATTAGTGAACTCTTGGCTCAGCAGGTGTGTGGGTGGGGTCATTCGCCAGGACCTGCATCTGCTCCTGAAATAAAAAGCCATTTAGCTCTCCTGAGAAGTTAACTTGTGTCTGAAAGAATATGTAAAAAGATATTTGTTACTTAGCCAGTTTGGGAGCTGTAAAGTGGCACCTCTAACGGAGCCCTTATTGGAAAAAAGAAACCTATTTGCATGATAGAATTATGACAGGATACTATTAAAATGGCCTAAGCAGAGGCTGGGGAGCTGGCTCAGTGGGTAAGAATTTCCCACACAAGTATGGGGACCTTATCCTGAATCCCCAGAACCATGTAAAAGCCAGTTGCAGTAGTGTACATGTGTAGTCCAGTGCTCCTGAAGCAAGTGGAGAGGTGCAAAAAGGAGAATCCCTGGAAGCTCAAGGCTAGCTAGCAAGAGTATGCTGTAGAGAATAGCAAAGAATCTCTGATCACAAACAAGGTGGGAAGTGAGGACCCATACCAGTGGCTGTCCTCTGACCACCACATGTGTGCAGGGCATGTGAGCCCCCATTTGTAGGAACACACACACACACACACACACACACACACACACACACACACACACACCCCTAAATGTGCATTTTAGAAAATGAAATAAAATGACCTAAGCAGGGAGAGAAAACTGTAAATGAGGACAGTGTGCATTGTGGGTAGGCTATAATAGGGAGGCTGGGAGGAATAAATTCTATATAAACCAACTCAGTAGTGGCCCTGGATAAGGAAGTTGGTCTTCATAGTGTATTTCAGTTTTTGGCCTGATAAGGAATGCACTGAACCCATCCCCCACTGCATCCCTCTGTTTTTTGTCATTTGCTGCTCAGTGGTAATGGGGACACAGGGTTGTCCCCGGGGTAAATGATTCCACTTGAGTTATTTACCATGTGGAAATCAAAGGGAACAGATTTCTGATATGAAAAGTGTTTTGATCTCAGAAAATCAAAAGGCAAGCTCAGTTTGGAGTGACACCTTGTCATTGAGTCACACGGGTGCACACATATAGATCATCAGTGGAGTTGGTGGGTTTATAGAATTTCAGTTTGTATCCATTAGGTCTTGTCTGATCCCTGCTTCATGAAAAATTTCAGTTTTTGTTTGTGTTTGTGTGAATGTGTGTGCACACATGTGTGACTTTTAAGAACTCACTGTATTTCATGTAGCTCCTAAATCATGACAAAAATTGAATAAAAATGGCATTGGGAAGGTCATTGATCTTTCTTGGCAGCCCCCATCCCACCCCAAGTGCCTCTGCTATCATAGATGATTCTTAATGATGCCCAATTATGTTCTAAGTCCCAAAGACACCAGTATTGGCACATGTCCTTGAGTTCCTATTCAACATACAGTGCTTAACTCCAGACAAATGGCACGAACTCAGATGACCTCTGAGGTCACCAAGTCTTAACTCTACCACTTCAAAGGGAATGGGAAAGTCTAGTGTCTGTTGGGACCTGGTCAGTTGACATACAGAGTGAAACTGAATGGCTGGAGAAAGAGTGACATGGAGATTGTGGATTTTGCAATGCCTGCCTCAAGGATTCAGGCATTTGTCTGCTTCTGTTTCTGGGATTGTCAAGGTCAGAGTCTGGGCTCTAACAGCCCCATCTCCAGTAGCCAGTCAAACAGACTGGGAATAGTGGAGGGCCGAGAAAGGAGTATGAAACCTGTGCAGTCACACCAGGAAGAGGAGCAAGTACGGAGACAGGTCACTGACACCCCTGGCATGACCTTAGGTTCAAATAGAGGGCAGGCTGTGTGCTATAGCTAAGCATTCCTGGTCCAGGTGTGGCTCAGCTCATCACTGACCCATCATCGTATGTGTTCCACTGTACCCTACAAGTTGATCTGGCATGTGTCTCCTCCTCTGGCAGACCCCAGGCTTCACCTTTTTCCTTCTTCCAGCATGAGATTCCTGAGAAGGGGGATGCCAGTTTCTTGAGATTCCTTGTTTCAGTAGTCTGATGGTCAAAGTGAGGAGCACAAGTCTTTTTAGAATGCCTCCTTCCTGCCAAGAGGGTTAAAACCTTGGGAGGTACAGCTTGCCTGGCTGTTCCTGCCTGGAAACAGTCCCTGTCTTCCAGTCTGAATCTTCCCCACCTTAGACTTGTCCTCTGAAAGGTTCCTCCCCTCATCCTTCTATCAATCTCTGCACATTGATCTTCTCTTCCTTGTGAACTTGGTCATCTCTGCATGTGTTCACAGGCAGACTGGTCGCAGGCTCTGCTGTCAACATTGTCTGGGATCATGGGCTTATTACATATACTTTCTTCTCTGTTCCTTTTCTCGCTCTGAAGCCCAACCATTGTAAGCTACTCTACTTTTAGGGCAACCAAATTTCTCAATGGAAAATTCTCATTCCATCAGTGGCTAGGCAGGGTTATCTCAGGAGGGCAACTAACTTCTGCAACATACTGGACCATTGCTGTATCCACCAGTACCAGAGTCTCTGAAAATTTTGGAAGTTGTTTTTGTTCAAGCCTTTCACTACAGAGATGGCTCAGGGATTAAGAGCACTTGCTGTTCTTGCAGGGGACCTGCATCCAGTTCCCAGCCCTTCTGTTAGGCAGCTCACAACTACCTGTAACTCCAGCTTCAGGGGATCTGAAACCCCTTTCTGGCCTCTACAGACACCCACAGGCATGCATGCATGTACACAACATGGACACACACACACACACACACACACACACACACACACACACACACACACACCTACAAGTAATTAAGAATAAAACAATGTCTTTGAAATTTCTGCTTTTCTAATTATGCTGGGGGTGTTACTGTCATTGGTGAAGTTCAGCATGTTAAATCTTTGACAGATATGGCTTAGTTCCATACAGTTTAGAGATAATCACCATTGTTTTATGAACAAGGTTTAAAAGTCTAGGAAGGTTTGGCTTGCCCCTACAGGATAGAAGCTCCATCTAAATTCCTGTGTATCCCTTGCCACGGGCTCTGCTAGGAAGAATTTTAATTCTTGACTAAAAGGGGTAACAGAGTTGAGCCTCTGAGATGTTTAGTCTCTGCCTTTCATGAAAAGCAGTGGGTGGGGACCTGGAAAGACAAGACAGCTAGGCCTTCCCCCAAGCTTGCACAACAGGAAATGAGGACCGTTCTTTATGCCTGCTTGCCAGAGCATGCTTATTTAATAAATGTTTACATATGAGCAGGGAAATCTGGTCCAACGTTTGCCTCCACATTGGCCAGTAGCAAGTCAAACTTCTGCAGTTGTCCCCTCATGTAAAAAAAAAAAAAACAAAAAACAAACAAACAAAAAAAACCTGTGCCTTTATGAGCAAACTAACAAAGGACTGGCCTCTGTCTCAACTCTGCCAAGAGTTTGGCTTCAAGAGTGATTCCTGATATTAGCTTTGCTTTGCTCAGAAAATATCGTGGCTTTTAGTAGCCAGTGGGTATTTCTCAACTGTAGCTCTGTCCATCAGCTGTGGCTGTGCTTTGTCCCACTGGGTTTGGCTGGGCTTGAACCCAGGCTGCTGTGTAGGGTGGGGTCCGTTCTTCTGACCTTATCTTAGAGGTTAGATTCTGTAACAGTCAAACCAGCTACTGGGTATGTTGTTTTCTTGGCAGAGGCAGAATCTTAAGATGGGCAGGCAAAAGTTTCTGTCTATAACTGGTACCCAGGCATATTTGCTCCTGGCCTGGATTATGCTCTATTAGTTATTTCTCAAATTGCTGTAAGGAGATGCTGACAAGAAGAAGCTTAAAGGAAGAAGGCTTTAGGTGGCTTACAGTTCAAGGTGATACAGTTCACCATTGTGAGATAGGCATGGTGGCAATGGTATGAGGAGGCTAGCCAATTGCATCCCCGTCAGAAAGCAGAGTAAGATGAATGCTGATCCTTACTTCCCTTTCTGTTTGTCAAGAACCACACCCTATACAGTGGTGCTGCCCATATTCAGGCCATGTCTTCCCACTCAATTAATCTAACCTAGAAAATCCCTCACAGATAAGCCCACAGATGTTTCCCTGGCAACTGTAGATGTTGCCAAATTGGCAATATATATGAGGCATTATTCGATGTCAACCAATCCTCTTTGGAAGCATTAACAAAATGTGACTCGGTCTACATTCATGAGATGGGCATGAGTGAAATGCAGAGGGAATAAGCATTGGCCTGGAGGATTTCATAGTCTCAGAGACTGATGCCAGCTGCAGAAGACATTGGGATATCATATATGACAGCACTCAGTTGAGAAATATACAAAATACGTAGCTTCCATCAACGTCTATGAAGGAACTTTCCTAAATGCTCAAGAATACCGGAGTCCCAGGATGTATAAGTCACTTATACATAATGGCAGACAACCTGTGCATGTCTTCTTAAATACTCTTAAACATCCTGAATTCCTTATAATGCCCAACACAATAAAATGCTGTATAAATAACTGTTACAGTGTATTGCTTAGGAATTAAGAATGAGGAAAATAATCTGGAAGTGTTCAGTACTGGCAAGACTTTTGTCTGAATATTTCAATTTTTTTTGTTTTGGTTTTTTGAGACAGGGTTTCTCTATGTAGCTTTGTAGACTTCGAACTCACTGAGATCCACCTGCCTCTGCCTCCCAAGTGCTGGGTTTAAAGGTGTGTGCCACCACTGCCTGGCTGAATATTTCAGTTTTTAAAGATTAATTTAAAAAATATGTGTATGTATTTGTATATGTGAATGAAGACACACACAAAGGCCAAAGGCACTGGGTCCTCCTGGAGGGTAGGTTGCAGGCATTTATGAGCCATCCGTTGTCAGTGCTGAGAACTTCTGCAAGAGAAGTACCTGCTTGTAATGGCTGAGCCATCTCTTCAGACTGTCTGAATGTTTTCTAATCAGTAGCAGTTGTCACACCTACTCATGCAGAGGGCAATCTGCACACAAACAAAGAAACAGGGATTTAGCTCAGTGGTAGCAGCAAACACATACACAGGCTCTGGTGCCATCCCCAGGACTGAAGAAACAGAGCAAAATGAATACAAAATCGCTGCCATTCAAAGTGTAGTAAAAGGGTCACAATATTTGACCTATTGTTCTTTGGTGCTCCATACTGCTTAGAGGTCAAGTCAAGGCTTCTGCTTCTCCCTCTCTATGCCTTCAGAAAAGCATTTGGGCATCTCTTAACATTGAGATGAAGGAAAATGCATTAGTTTACCTGGCCCTGGGTATAGCCTCTCATAGACTGTGTGGTATTCCCCATATCACTCATGTTTTCTGGATCCTCAGGGCTTTCAGATTATACAATGAAGAGTTTAAACAGCCTGTGAAGACTACTAAGGAGGAATGACAGGTGGGAGAGGTCTATGCAATATGAGGTTGCCCCCCCCCACTGTAACACTGGCTAATTTCCTCTGTTTTTTTTTTTTTTTTAATGAAATCTGGCTCACTTATATTTGCATACAAAACACTGTTTTTAACCCTAGCTCAGTGCTAGATTCTCCCTCCTTTGTCTTCTGTGATTTCAAGCTTACCAAGCACTTGCACTTTAGTTGAAAC
Organism: Cricetulus griseus; assembly: GCF_003668045.3. NCBI lineage: Eukaryota > Metazoa > Chordata > Mammalia > Rodentia > Cricetidae > Cricetulus > Cricetulus griseus. The sequence goes on from NC_048598.1 coordinate 62,163,672, forward strand.
ATTCGTTGTATTTTGTGCTGTTTTGCATATGGCATTTTTAATTTTGCTCATGGTTGCCTCAGTTTGACACAGATTTCAAAACAGCCAGTGGAAGGCCTGAGGGGCATTCATTCACAGCTCCCAACTCCACTAAGAAGGTCCAAGCTCAGCTTGTTAAGTGTGAGGCACACTTTCTGCCTGCAGTGGAGGGGTGTGTTTGGTGGGATTCAGTGCCTCCTCCTCCATTAACTCACCCACCCCCTCGGTACCCATCTTCCCTGGCTTGCCTAATTGTTTTGAATGCTGTGGTAAATGGATTATTCTTAAATGGAAGCCTGGGCAAATCTGGTTTGGAGTAGGAATCACTCAAGGATTTAAAAGAAGCCAACAGAAGGGACTAGGATTAGTTTGTTTGTTCTGTTTTCAAACTGTGTACAGATAAGCCCAGGGAGAAAGCAGCAGTTATCCTGAGAGCAAACATTTCTGCATTTCTAAGAAAACTTGAAATAGCTTCCTTTATGGACAGTAGAACACAGCAGCCTACTTCCCTACAAGTTCAGGCTGAGGTCCCAGAGCCCTTAGTGCATCTGGAACACACAGCAGATGAACATTCCTTCTTGGACCCTACCTTTCCGATGCTTATTGGCAAGATAGCTGAGGCTACAGTGAATGGTAGGATCAGCACACAACTTCCCACTTGAGACAATGTTCTCCATGCCAACCCAGGAATCTCAAAGTTGTTAGAGACGAAGTTGTCATAAACCTATCAAAAACTACTAGAAAGGAATATGAAATGACAGAAATTTCAGGAAGGTGGGTGGAACTGCAAATTATTCTAGCAAGTGAGGTAACCCTGGTCCAGGAACAGGAGCAGTGTATTTCCTCTGCCATTTGGGGATTTAAGTGTTGGTAGAAGTCAGGAAACCAGAAATGGGCCCATGAGAGGCAAAAACAAGAGGCTTTAAAGGGAGAGTGTGGGGGAGGATGATGGGACACCTGTGATCTGAAAGTGGAAGGGCAAATACTGGTGACAGAAGGGGAGAAGCTGGGATGGAGGTGGAGAGAAGAAAGTTGGAGCATGGGTGGGTCAGTGAAAACTAAGAATATCCAAAAATGACATAAATCATAAACCAATATTACAAAGTAATAAAAAGCATAAAATAAACTTAAAACATTTAAATCGCATTAGTGATAAGTGACTTCCATCACTCCAAATGGGAGAAGGAAGGTTTGGATTCACCAGAGCCCAGAAACAGAATGTGTTAGAGCTTCAGTTTGGATTCCTTTACTTTAAGGAGCAGCTAAATTCCAGAGCCAGTGCTCTTTGGGGGTTTTAATTATGTAGTCAGTGCCTCGCCTTCCTGAACCTCAGAGGGAACTGCAGTTAATAGGAAGAAAGCTAGTCCTGCTCTCCCACCGCAGATGGTCTCTCTGTCTCTGTCTCTGTCTCTGTCTCTGTCTCTGTCTCTCTCTCTCTCTCTCTCTCTCTCTCTCTCTCTCTCTCTCTCTCTCTGTCCATTATTCCCCCCTCTCCCTCTTCCCTGTATACCTCCTTCCTTGTTCCTTTTTTTCTTTTGCTTGATTTTAACAAACTGAAGCCATAGCATGAGTGAATGAGGCAGGTCCAGCTATGGTCAAAGCTCTGGGCTCAGTTTATTCTTGAGCCAAGTGTGAGTGACCATGCGTGGAGGCCAGTTTCTGAGTCAACTTGATATAAGCTAGAATCATCTGAGAGGAAGGAGCCTCAGATGAGGAACGTCCACCCTAAGATCTAGCTGTAGGAAAGCTTCTAGTGATCAGTGGGAGAGGGCCCAGTTCATGGTGGGTGGTGCTATCCTTGGGCAGGTGGTCCTGGGTTCCATAAAAAAGCAGATGGAGCAAGCCATGCAGAGCAAGCCAGTAAGCAGCACCCCTCCATGGACTTTACATCAGCTTCTGCCATCAGGTTCCTGCCCTGTTTAAGTTCCTGTCCTGACTTCCTTTAGTGATAGACTACAATGTGGAAGTGTAAACTGAATAAACCCTTTCCTCCCCACGTTGCTTTTGCTCATGGTGTTCCATCACAGTAATAGACACCTGAATAAAGGCAACATGGCCTGGGACTTAGCCCCAGATACCATGGTTTAGCCTGGCAACAGTTTAATGAAGTGTTTATTGCAACGAAATAAAAGAAACCCATGAAACAAGAAAGTGTTCAGATATATGAGTGGGACTACCAGGTAGATAGCAATATCTGCTGGAGGCCTCAGAAGACATGCTTAGCCTCTGGGTTTGTGGGAGGTAAGGACATGCAAGAAGTTTCAAAGGATGCTAGGTGAGACACAGAGGTGGACAATATATAGCTATTAAGTAGACTAATGATAGCCTAAGATATTTTGGCTCCAGACTTGTAACATCCCAACTCTTCACCTCCATAGTCTCCTAAATCAATTGCCTTGTGGTGTCTTTAACACAGTGTGGCTTCCTTTCCTGGGAACTTCAGTTCATTATTCCAGTGCCTCATGCTGACTCTAGCTCTTCAGAGCTACCCTTCTTCAGTTCATTACTGCATATCTGTTCTCACATCCGTGGCTCTCTGAAATCGTGCTCCAAGGCTCATCAGGGTGACCCCATCTATTCAGTGCAGATCCACATGGTTAAATGAAAGGAAATTGTCCTTTTTCACCTGGGATTTCTGGGTGTGTCACATCACCTTCTCTATTTATGCTCAGGTTAAAGTGGCTAAGCACCTTTCTGCCTCCCAGGGTTGCATGGTTGCTGCTGGTTTCCTGATGAGAACTAGGCTGTGTGATGTCATAAGATCCCAGCATCAGGGAAACCTGATGGGCCAGAGCTCTGTAGATAGTGCCTTCTGAAAGGTCTTTTATTTAGGAGTTATACGGTAGCTATTCTCCCAAAGGACCATCAAAGGACCAATTATTCATTGGTTCTCTTGAGGAACCAAAATGATAGAATGAAGATAAACACAAGAGAGGTGTTTACTAGAGTGGCTTATATAAATAACATGGTCTTGCTACCCAACAATGGCTGTCTCACACTGAAGAGGCTGAGAGCTCCTAGCTCCTCAGTCCATGAGGCTGGAAGCCTCAGCAGTCCCAACCTGATGTTGCATGCCTTCCTAGAGGAGTGCTGGGGTGCTGCTGGCCTTCAGTCCATGCTAGAAGTCAAAAGAAGCTGGATTCTGGTGTCAGTGAAAGACAGTAGTAGCAGTGTAAGTAACAATAGGGTAGATGGACTTGCCAGCGAGAAGTGACCTAGGTGAGGCAAAAAGCGAAGCTTCTTCCCCTGACTTCCTGTTATCTTGGCTACCTCCAAAAGGTACTGCCATGTTTAGGGTGATAATCTGATCAAGTAGAGCCCAGCAGCCTAGCTCTTAGTCAGTTCCAGATGTAGTCAAGTTGACAGCCAAAGAAAGGCTTAAGAAGGCCCCTGCTGCCATTCATTCATTCATTCATTCATTCATTCACAGTCATGCAGCAAGTGCCCTGGCAGGAGGGATACATGTTCTGACTCTGGTGGGTGCTGACATCACAGTTCAAAGAAAGAGGCCCGACTTGTCTCCTGCAGTAAGCATCCTTAGAAAAGGGGTCAGGCCTGTAAAGATGAGAGGAGGCACTTCCAGCCAGAGGGAAGGACAGGGACACTGAGGCTAGTCCAGGCTTGGCTGAAATGAATCAGGTGCCATGGTAGGTGAACTCTAGCAACCAAAAAGAAAAGGAAATTTGTAAGAGATGAATTCAGAAGAGTAAATCCTTACTGTTCACAGATTCTGGTTTTGAAGATTTGCCGTATCCCTTTCTTCTCATCCCCATTCCTCCCTTCCCTTCCCTTCCCTTCCCTTCCCTTCCCTTCCCTTCCCTTCCCTTCCCTTCCCTTTCCCTTCCCTTCCCTTCCCTTCCCTTCCCTCCCCTCCCCTTCCTTTCCCTTCCCTTCCCTGTTCCTTCCTGAGTCTTTCCCTCTTGGAAAGACGCAGTCTCAGTATATACTAGTCTGCCCAGGCTGGTTTTGAACTTTCAAGTATGCCAAATCATGATTTCCAACAACCTAATTCCTTCCCAGGCTGCTATTGGAGGTCTAGGGTTGGGGGATCAGGAGCAGGTCCTCAGGTATTCCAGGGGCACAGCCTCTCCAGGGGACAATCTCTCAAGAATTGTGCCAGGTCACCTTGTTGCTAATTTATCACATAGGTAACTCGGCTACTACAAGTATCTTATGGCTGAGACACAGCTGAGGCAGAGGCTGTACCCCTTGGGAGCATATCCCTGACCTGGGTGACCGCCATCTTACTGTGATCCAAGATAAGAGTGTGTAGCCTCTGAGAGTCACTCTGAAACAGTCCAATTTTACCACTTGTAGGGTTGGGGCATGGTCTGGAGGTGCCATTCTGAGGTGTGGGACCATTCTGGACAACAGGAGTCATGGTTTAAGCCCATCTTGTAATCTGGGAGTGATGGGTTGCTATGGTTAGAAACTCATTACTTCAGCATCGTCCAAAGTTGGATTGAAACTTTGAACTAGTTGAAAACAAAAATCAAAACCTAACATCACACTTTATAAAATCTAGGAATAACAGATGGGAGAAAGCACACATTTGTCTTGCCTAGACCAATTTAATTCTTTTACTGTGATTATCTCCAGTTACATCAGTTTTCCTGCAAGGGACGCGAATGACAGAACTTTGTTCCTTACAGCTGGAATATTCCACTGTATATAAACACATTTTCCTTTCCTCGGCTGCTGAGCATCAGTAGACAAACATGCTGGCATCACACGCATAATGAGGTATAGACTCCTACTTATGCCAAAACCCTAGGTTCTGTTTCTGTTGTTGCCGTTTTCTTCACATATGTGTGTGTTCTGGATATATGCAGCCTAACTGCAGACCTTCATTCTTTC